>NC_073406.1:16972117-17124617 GCF_028641065.1 Leucoraja erinaceus
TGCTTGCATGGGCCCCAGATATGCCTACTTTTTTGTAGGTTACATAGAACGGATCTTGTTCCAAACGGTCACTGGCACTATTCCTTCACTACATCAACAATTGCATCGGGACAGCTTCCTGCAGTCGTGCAAAATACATTTTTTTAATTAACTTCAACTTCCACCCTGGCCTCAAATTCACCTGGACTGTCTCTGGCACCACTCTCCTCTTTCTTGATCTCTGTCTCAATCACAAGGGATAGACTATCAACTGATATCTACTATAAACTTACCGACTCCCAGTTATCTGGACTTTAGTTTAGTCTAGTTTATTGTCACATGTACAATGAAAAGTTTCCTCGTACCCTGGGCCTTGTAAAGATGCTATTCCCCTACTCTTAATTCCTCCATCTCTGCCGCATCTGTTCTCAAGACGAGGCTTCCAGTCTAGGATAGCCGAGATATCCTCATTCTTTAAATAGTAAACAGTAATAGATTACAGTAAATGTTGTATGCTCCTGCTGTCACAGATGAACCCCTCACCCACATCCCCTCTACATACCATAGTATTGCTCTTGCTCCCCCTACCCCCAGGCGGAACTAGGAAACAGTTTGTAGGCCTAACATATCCAACACATTAGCCTCCAACATTTCCGTCACCTCCAACCCACCACCACACCTTCCCACCCCCACTCCTTGCCACCACTGTCTGCAATTTCTTGGTTCCCTCCTTCCTTCCCACGCAACCCACCCCTTCCCTGGGTACTTTGCCCTGCAACTGCTAGAGATTTAACACCTGTCCCTAGGGACCCTAGCAGTCTTTCCAGACGAGTCAGGGTTCACTTGCACCTCCTCTAACCTGATCTACTGCATCCGGTAATCCTGTACATCGCCAGGACTAAACATTAACTTGCATCCATTTCTCCCCTCTCCCACCCCTTCCTCTAACCTCACAATTTGCAACTCTTTTGTCTCAGCCTCTGTCTTTTCATCTCTAGCCTTTAACCACAATTTGCATATCAACCCACACCCACCCTCCTGCTACATCTGAATCAACCTATTCCCTGCCAGGCCCCTCCTCACTTAACTTTCTTCCACCCGCCCCTACAATCTGGCTGAAGCAGGGTCCCAACCAAAAACATTACTGATCCATGTCCTCCAGAAATGCTGCCTAATCCACTGAGTTACTCCAGCACCTTGTGCCTTATTTTGCAAACCAGCGGCTGCAGTCCCTTGGCTACTCTAAATATGCTGACAGTCTATTTCAGGAAGTGGACACAAACTAAGAAAAGCCTCTCTTAACCTTGACTTCTTTACATCTTCCAGTTTTTTACATTATTCGAGAATCCCTCAAAGTTCATAAAGCAGTGTTCGAGCAGAGAAATCTTGGAGTGCTGGTGCATGGTTCCTTGAAGGTAGAATCGCAGATTAATAAGGTGGTCAAAAAAGCTTTAGGCACATTGGCATTTATTAGTCAGAGTATTGAGTATAGAAGTTGGGAGGTCATATTGAGGTTGTATAAGACGTAGGTGAGACCACATTTAGAGTATTGTGTTCAGTTCTGGGCACCATGTTATAGGAAAGGTGTTGTCAAGCTGGAAAGGGTACAGAGATGATTTGTGAGGATATTGTCAGGATTAGAGGGTCTGAGCTATGGGGAGATGTTGAGCAGGCTGGAACTCTATTTCTTGGGAGTGCAGGAGAATGAGAGGTGATCTCTTAGAGATAAAATCATGAGAGGAATAGATCGGGAAGATGCACAGAGTCTCTTGCCCAGAGTAGGTGAATCGAGGACCAGGGGACATAGGTTTAAAGAGAAGGGGAAAAGATTTAATAGAAATCTGAGGGGTAACGTTTTCACACAAAGGGTAGTAGGTGTATGGTACAAGTTGCCAGAAGAGGCAGTTGAGGCAGCGACTATCCCATCATTTAACAAACGGTTAAGACAGGTACATGGATTGGAGGGATATGGCCAAACGCAGGCAGGCGAGACTAGTGTAGCTGGGACATGTTGGCCAGTGTGGGCTAGTTGGGCCAGAGGGGCCCATTTCCACATTGCATCTCTATGACAGTAAGTGGCAGACACATTAACTAATTAGTATAAAATTAAATTTAATGTTTGCAGAAATTCTTAAGAAAGCAATGCACCAGTACCAGCATTAATGCGATTTCTCTTAGAGTAAGACTACAACAGCACAGAAACAAAGCATGCAAACAATTTACTTGCTGATCATAAAGTTCCACAATACTAATCTGATTTACCACCATATAAAAAAAAGAAATATAAAACAGACCGAGTTTCTCCCCATTATTAAAGCACTTCACCCCACATAACATTTTGGTGAATTTCCTCTGCACTCTCCCCAATGTGATTACCTCCCTTCTTTTCCACGCCAACACTTTCAGCGATTCTTGTACTTGTATCAACAAGGTCCCTCTTTTCTTCAAAATTTCTCCAAATTCCTATCATTCCCCACATATGTTCCACCTTTACTATTCCTCCCAAAGAACATCTTGCACAAATCAGAATTAAATTCAGTCTAGCATTGATCTGACTATTATCAATATCATTCTGTGGCCTGACTGTACTTATTATTATCAATACTACCAATTTTCAAGTCCTTTGTAAGCCTACTAACCATACCTTCAACATTCACCTACAAATTGTTAACATACAAGGCAAACAGTAAGATTTTCAGCACCAACCCCTTTATACACTACCAAGGAATTGTGCAAGACAACATCTACCGTAAAAATACAGCAGTTTAATAAAAAGGAACGTGTCTTTTCTTGGTCACTAGATAGACCCCTTGCACGGGGAGATGGGGAGGAAATAAAAATATTTGACCTATAATGAGACATTAAGAAGATACTCTCAAGTTTAGAAGAATGACAAGATATTCTCATTGAAACAATGAAATGTTATGGGGCTTGACAGAGTAGGTGCAGGGATAATGGGTCTGCTGCATTGGAGTATCCAGAAAAAGTAAGGCCATCTATTCAGGAATGTGACATACATTTTTCTACTGAAGAGGGCAATGGATGTTTAGTTACGGATGTTTAGCGAACCAAAAGTATGGTTTGCGTCTTATTTTACTGTAGATGTTGTGTTGGACAATTCCTTGTAGCTATTCATGACAGATATCAATGGATTTTGGGGTAGCAAAGGAAATCATGGGACCTGGGGTTAGTGCAGGAAGATGGTGCTGAGGTAAGAGGTCAATTATGATTGGATTGAAAGGCAGAATAGGCAAGGCCTAAAAGCCAATCAGCTTCTATTTCTTACTTTTGCATGTTCTGAGTTTTGCATCAAATGGAGACCTATACTCATATTAGCGTCAATGTCCAAAAGTGTGGTTCGCATCTTATTTTTTAAAGCATCAACAAGGAAGAAAGAGAGTTTTGCAAAGGGAATTGGAGGTAATAGGGTCTTGGTATAGCCACCAGTGAGCTGTTAAACATGGGTGTGTTCAAGAATTGTACTAATGTATGGAAACAGGAAGGTGGGATATGAAAACAAGACATGCCCAAATGAAAGCCAAAGGAAGTCAGTGGGCACAGGGCAATGAATGAACAAGATTTGATATGTTAGGATAAATGTAGCTAGGTTTTGTCCAATTCAAGGAGAACAGAATGAGGAATTGTCAGATCTAGAAGTAGAGGTGTGAATGATGTTATCACACCAAGTGAACTGACAATGCCACAGAGGTGGGAATAGGTGGCGTATGATGGTACGTGCATGCAGTCTGGGTTGAAGGATAGAGGGAGGGAATAGATGGCTAGGTCAGCAAAGTGGCACACTGGTAGAGTTGCGGCCTTATTGCGGCGGGAACCTGGGTTTGATCCTGATTATGGGTGGTGTCTTAATTCTTCCTTTTGACGGCATGGGTTTTCTCCGAGTGCTTCAGTTTCCTCCCACACAGGTCCATACAGGTCTGTAGGCTAATTGGCTTCTGGAAATTGGCTCTATTGTGTAGGATAGAGCTAGTGCACAGGGTGATCGCTGGTTGGCGCGGACTTGTTGGGCTGAAGGGCCACATTCAACGCAGTATCTCGAAAGTGTAGCCTGAATTTGTCGAATTCAACATTATGCCTGAATAACTAAGATGGAAATTGTAGAGGATGATCTATTGAATCTCCTGATCGGGGGTAGCGGTTGAAGTCAAAGGAAACCTATCCTTTCTCTGATATAAGGAAATGGAGTGAGGAGAAATACAGGAAACAGATCATGTGTGGATAAGGAGCCCACCATTTATGGTGGAGTGAAAATACATTTGCAGAGAAAAACAGTAGGATGAGAGAAGGAGAAAGGCTCTAATAATGGGACAAATGCAAAAACTAGAAAAGTGGGATGGATTCCTCAGAGAGAGAGGGGGGGGGGGGGGGGGGGGGGGTGCGAACAGGGTTGCTGTGGTAGTTGATCTTCTCCGAGGGTCGCCACCTTGTCATGGTGGAGAATCTTTATTTGCTCATGTCAAAAAGTCTATTCATCACAGCCTTGACTGTACTCAACAACTGAGCATCTCCAGCCCTATGAAATAGGACAAGTTAATCATTTACATCTCTCTGGATAGAGACATTTCTCCCAAATGCCTGACCATGTTTGACTGTGACTATGCTCCCAGATTGCAATCTCTTCAGTCGAGGAAATAGTCTGCCGACATCTAGAAAACGCACAAAATTGTGGAGTAATTCAGCAGGTCAACATGGACAGGTGGCATTTCAGGTCAGGGCCCTTGGTCAGGCTGATTGGGGAAAGGGAGGACGGGGAAAAGGGAGATGGATGGGAGAAGGACAAAGTATAACAGGTAATAGGTGGATAGAGGTGAAGGGGGAGGGGGAGTTGATAGGCATATGGTTGGACAAAGGCCAGAGATGAAAAGGCAGAAAGAATGAGACAAAAGGATTGGAAAGTTACAAGATGAGAAGCCGGTGGAAGGAATGTTGGTGGAAACAGCATCTGTGCTAACTGTCCCTCTCAGGGGATCATGACAGAAGCCTCCCTGTGGCGATCCCTGGAAGCGATGATGCGATGCACTCTGTAACGCCTCGGGCGACAATTCTGTCAATATGTCGGACAACAGAAGCCCAGAAGCCCAATATGTCGGACAACAGAAGCTCCAGAAGCCCAGAAGCGAGCTCCATCGCCTGACACACGAGCGAACGAAGTCCCTCTCAGAACCTTGAATGTCTCACTCCAATAAAACTTCAGTGAGTTTTAGTCACTTTTAATCATGCTGCCCTAATAGGATGAACATCAAAAAACTATAAATGTTAGAAAACTTAAATAAAAAAGGTAAAAACTGTTTATTTTGCCACAGATGTTGCGCATTTCCAGAATTTTCTGCTTCTGACTGTAGGGCAATCCCGTTATAGAGGAATGGAAGATTGAAGATGGGAGATGGTGGAAAAGTGATAACAGTTAACGGACATGGTGGGCTGAAGGGTCTGTTCCTGTGTTAGCGTTAACCTGTTTGTTGAGTTTCTGATAAAATTAAGTTGCATACTTAAGGGAATAAAAGCAGTCTTGATCCACAGTTTAATACACGGCTTTTCTGAGTATCTCAGTAAGTACACTCACATAAAGCCATCGAGTACGATCTGTCTTCAGCTCTAGAAGAGCTGCCCATTGAACATTAGTTTTCTCACTAAAGGCACCCGATGAGTTTGCAACTTTGTCAGGCTAAATTTGCACAGTTGGGTTCAAGTGTGAAATATGGACAAAGCCAAAATATGTAATTATTTTTTTCTCCTGGCATGTAGTTGATGCTGGCTTAGTCAGATTTAAAGCCTATCTGCATGATGCCAGAAGGGTTGACAACTAGCTTTCCTTTTGAGAGACAGTGATCGGTTCTGTAGCTGATGAGATGGAATTGATGCAGACTAAAATTAAAAGACACTGATATTGCAACCAAGACCAAGGCTTTCAGGAAATGTAAATACAAAGCATTTTTTTTTCCTCTTCTAATCAACCAAAAAGCATCAACCAAAAAGGCATAGAAAGTAGTAATAAACGGGGATTAGTATAGATATCTGATGGCCAGCATGGACATGGTGGGCTGAAGAGCCTGTTCCTGTGCTGTATAACTCCATAGGAATAACAACTATGTACCAAATTATTATAGCCAACTGCCTTTTCTTCATATTGGACTAAATGCTGAGTTAGCATTCTCATTTTGTTTTATATTTTACAGCCAGAATGTTAAACATTTAAATGTTAAAATTGTCAGATGCCGACTGGAACTTTTGGAAACATTACTTCGAACAGTACAATGCAGCAACAGGTCCAGCAGCCTACAATGTCTGTTCCCAAACACGATGCCAAGATAAATGAATCTTATCATCCTGCACATAATCCATCCCTCCATTCTCTGTAACATTGTAACTACATAACTTCAAAAAACATAAAATATCAATGGAACCATACACTGAAAATTCTCGATAATATATTTATATAGACATATATAATAGAATAAAGACAGGAATCATACAGTAAT
Source organism: Leucoraja erinaceus (assembly GCF_028641065.1). NCBI lineage: Eukaryota > Metazoa > Chordata > Chondrichthyes > Rajiformes > Rajidae > Leucoraja > Leucoraja erinaceus. The sequence goes on from NC_073406.1 coordinate 16,978,594, forward strand.
GTAAATTATTTATACTTCCAAGGCCCTTCAAAAGATGCCACTAAATAGATTTATGCATAACATCACAGCAAGCAGACTAAGGTACTAACAAACAGCTACTCACTGAACTGTTTCTAACGTTGGTTAGATAATATTTGGAGTAGTGTAAGCTCTGATCGAGAGCCAAGGCAAAGGCGTGAGGGTTGAAAATTCTCGTTCAATGCAGCGAATGTATATGATTTTGAAGGTAAGGCAGGGGGTGCAAAAAAGGTTTCATGAGGATGGTATGAAGAGCCAACAGATTGGAGCCATTGGGTCTCTTTTCCCTTGAAGGTTAGCAGAGGACTGTATAAATTGTTCTTTTGTGGACTAGATGAAGGTGATGTTCCCCTGGGATTGGAGTTAGAGGTTTTTTTAAAAAATATTAATGAACTGTTCTATATTAATATCCTGGACTGGAGAAGGGTCCCGACTCAAAACACCACCTGTCCATTCCCTCAACAGATGCTGCCTGACATGCTGTGCTCCTCCACCTGCGTTGCTTGTGGAAGAATTATGTTTAGTATAAATAAAGGACTGACAGTCAATCTTGATATTTTGTCCTGGATAGCTTTGAACCTCTTGAACATTGCTGAGCTGTCTTGCAGGCTAGTGGAGAACATTCCACCATATTCCCAATTTGTGCCTTAAAAACATAGAAAATAGGTGCAGGAGGAGGCCATTTGGCCCTTTGAGCCTGCACCACCATTCATTGTGATCATGGCTGATCATCCACAATCTTGATAGTATTATGATGAGCCCCACCATACAAGCCAACAGCATGGGCTTTCTGGTGAGAAACCTGACAAATATCCATAAACGACACAAGAAACTGCACAAGAACAAAAAATGATAGCAGATACCATGAAGGGAAAGATGTAGGGCAGATGGAAACAGATAGGGAAGGAAATTAAATGCTGGATAGTCAGCAGGAAGTCAGGAGGGGAAAGAGGATGAAAATAGGTGATGGAAGGGTGCGAAAATAGGGATTTGGGACCGTCATACAACATGGAACCTGTCCTTTGGCCCGACACGTCCATGCAGACCAAGATGATTAATTCAATCTAGTCGCATGAATGGAAGCAAACATAGGAGAGGGGGAATCGGAAGTGTTACCCGAACTTCAATAGGCAATGGTCAGAGATAGTAAACATGTGGAATACCGTTACGTGTTAGGAGCATAGTAAGATATCGTTAAGAGTATTCTAATCAGTTCATGAGAGGGCAACGGCCAGGGATGGCGTGGATCTCAGTCGTACAGTTAGTACTCTAGCACTTGCAGCAACTCCCCGGGCACCCGGGACCGAGCTCGGGGAACCAGCTCACACCCCGGCTCCCTGCAGTGGCCAGGGTAGGGGACCCGCGGCCCGGCTCCGTCCTGACTCCCACCCCGAGGACTGAGGCCACCCGCCGCACAACCGGACCAGAGCCGGTCCCCTCCCCTCCCCTCTCCTCTCCCCGCCTCGGACCGGGTCCCTCACCATCCCGGCCGGGCCTTCGCCCTATCCCCGGGCCGGGCCTTCGCCCTATCCCCGGGCCGGGCCTTCTCCCCATTCCCACTTCCCACTTCCCACCCCGGGCTTGCAAACATTATCCACTGCCCCCTCTCCCTCTCCCCTGGCCGGGCCGGGCCTGTTCCTCACCTGGCCGCCGATGGTGATGTCGAAGAACACGACAGGGTTGTTGGGATTGAATGGCGGAGCCGCCATGCCCATAGATGCTCTAGGATCTTTGGCCATGCCGGGCGAGGGGGTTGATCTTCTTTCCGCTCCGCGTGGGCTGATGAACAAGTGGGGCAACGACCCGGGCGCCGCCTCCCTGGGACCAAAGATCTTATAGCGCTATAAGATCTTTGCAAAGTACTTGGCCTGGGACAGCCCTGCTAAAGGGTGATTTCACGAAAGGTCACTGGGTCATAGATCCTCACCCACGTGACCGCAAAATTTAACTGGGGTACAAACGTCACTTCCAGTTCATGTTATTGATGCTAGAAACGCGAACTTTCAAACCCGTTAAAAACCGCGAAAGCGGCCCGTTTTTGAGCTGTAAATAACTGTGCCAGTCGGGGTGACCGCGAGACTGAGAGTGTGGGGAGAAGGAGACATAGAGATATGGAAGTGTAAGGTGTGAAAACAAGACACCAAAGGGGATGAAGTTCAATGAAAATTGAGAATAGCTCGAAGAAGGGAACAGCGAAGCATACAGAGATAACATTTAATCAGAAGATAAACACATTCCTGCTCTCCAGAGATGCTGCCTGCCCCGCTGAATTACTCCAGCTTTTTGTGATGGATAAAGAGAAAGAGAGGGAGAGAGGGAAAGCAAGGGTTACTTGAAGTTAGAGAAGTCAATGGTCATACCGCTGGGGTGACAGCTGCCCCAGCGAAATGGGAGGTGCTGTTGAATGTTGAAATACGGCGAACAGCCTCATGCTATGATAATGTGTTACCTTTTCACACTTTACACTTCATTTTCTCTGTGGTTCCCTCTCCCCTGACTCTCAGTCTGAAGATAATATCACCTATTCCTTCTCTCCAGAGATGCTGCCAGCATTTTGTGTCTGTCTATCTCTTTGCCATAGAGGGAGTGCAGAGAAGGTTCACCAGATTGATTCCTGGGATGTCAGGACTGTCTTATGAAGAAAGACTGGAAATACTTGGTTTATACTCTCTAGAATTTAGGAGACTGAGAGGGGATCTTATAGAAACTTACAAAATTCTTAAGAGGTTGGACAGGCTAGATGCAGGAAGATTGCTCCCGATGTTGGGGAAGTCCAGGACAAGGGGTCACTGCTTAAGGATAAGGGGGAAATCCTTTAAAACCGAGATGAGAAGAACTTTTTTCACACAGAGAGTGGTAAATCTCTGGAACTCTCTGCCACAGAGGGTAGTTGGGGCCAGTTCATTGGCTATATTTAAGAGGGAGTTAGATGTGGCCCTTGTGGCTAAGGGGATCAGAGGGTATGGAGAGAAGGCAGGTACGGGATACTGAGTTGGATGATCAGCCATGATCATATTGAATGGCGGTGCAGGCTCGAAGGGCCGAATGGCCTACTCCGGCACCTAATTTCTATGTTTCTATGAGGCAGTCTGCCCCAAAGATCCTATCGGGTGATTTCACGAAAGGTCACTGGATCATAGATCCTCACCCACGTGACCGCAAAATTTAACTGGGGCACAAACGTCACTTCCAGTACATGTTATTGATGCTGAAAACGCGGACTTTCAAACCTGTTAAAAACCGCGAAAACGGCCCGTTTTTGAGCTGTAAATAACTGTGCCAGTCGGGGTGACCGCGAGACACAGTTATCTTACGTTAGAGTCCAGAAGATAAACAAAAACGAAGGTAAAGACAAGAGAGCGCTGAAGGGGAAAATAACAGTGGAAGTTGTTGGTCGTGCAGATATAATGATCGAAAATATCGGGATTTTATTGCGTTTGCTCATTGCATTTCATCAAAACTAAGGCATTATTGATGTTTTGATGAAATGCAGTGAGCAAACGCGATAAAATCCCGATATCTTCAAGTAACCCTTGCTTTCCCTCTCTCCCTCTCTTTCTCTCTATCCATCACAAAAAGCTGGAGTAATTCAGCGGGGCAGGCAACATCTCTGGAGAGCAGGAATGTGTTTATCTTCTGATTAAATGTTATCTCTGTATGCTTCGCTGTTCCCTTCTTCGAGCTATTCTCAATTTTCATTGAACTTCATCCCCTTTGGTGTCTTGTTTTCACACCTTACACTTCCATATCTCTATGTCTCCTTCTCCCCACACTCTCAGTCTGAAGAAGGGTATGAAGAAGCAAGCAAGAATTTCATTGTCCTATCTGGGACACATAACAATAAACTCTCTTGGCTTGACCTGAAATGTCATCCATTCCTTCTATCCAGAGATGCTGCCGGTCCCGCTGTGTTACTCCAGCATTTTGTGACTATATTCTGTCCTGCCCCCTCCAACCCACAGCGAGGCAGCCTGAGACCCACACTCCCACATCAGCACTGCGCTAGTGAGGCTGTATTTGGTGTACTGTGTCCAGCTTTGGGCTGTCGGAAGGATGTTGTTAAGCTGGAAAGCGTGCAGAGAAGATTTAATACATAAGACGCCAAGGTCGTACAGATTTGTAAGTTAATTGGCTTGGTATATATGTAAAAAATGTCCCCAGTGCAGGTGTTAATGTGCGGGGATCGCTGGTCCGCGCGGATTCGGTGGGCCGAATGGCCTTTTTCGTGCTGTATCGCTAACCTAGCTAAACTAAATAAGACCTGAAGAAGGGTCCAAACTGAAGGAGATTAGTTTAACTTGGCAGCGTTTTTAGCACAGACATAGTGACCTGAAGGGTCTGCTCCTGTACTGTACTATTCTATGTTCACGTCACCTATTCCTTTCCTCCAGAGATGCTGCCTGACCCGATCAAAGCAGACGATGATCAAGGAAATGTAGAATGGTTTATTGGTCGCTAAGTGGAAGGTGACTTGCTGGCGGAACGAAGTGTTGACGCTCATTTGTTCGGGAGCACCCGGACGGGGTTGCGGGACGGGCTGGGGGAGCGTATTGTGAGGGCACAGGAAGCGGCGGGAGGAGTTTGTGGCGCGGACCGATTGTGGGCGGTTGGGGATGGCGCTGCCGCCACAGTGACGGGCACCGCTCGCTCGCTCGCTCGCCATGAACTCGGAGACTGTGCAGCTGGGTGGCGCGGGCAGCAGCGCGGGCGTCAGCGGTGAGATGGGGACTGGCGTGCGGCCTCCACCCGGCCGGGGATTGAGGGCCGGTGTCGGGGGCGCGTTGGTGTCACGAGTCCAGGGCCCCAAGGGGTCACGTGTCCCGGGGACCATGAGGGTCAAGTGCCCAGGGCCCCCAAGAGATCACATGTTCAAATGGTCACGAGTCCAGGACCCCAAGGGGTCACGTGTCCAAAGGGTCACGTGCCCAGGGCCCCATGGGGTCACATGTCCGCAGTGGGGATAGGAGGCACGTGTCCAGTGCTCCTACTGTGTCATGTGTTACAGTATCACGTGTCCAGGGGCCCCACAGGGTCATGTGTCCGAATTGCTCACGTGTCCCAGGGCCCCGGATGGCATTTCCAAGGGCCCCTGGTAGTCCCGTGTCTAGAGCACCTGGTCATTGTGGTCAGGGACCTCGGGTGATGTGTCCACAGCCCTAGGCATCACATGCAGGGCTCCTGGAGTCATGTGTCCAAGCCACTCGAGGGTCTTGTGTCCAAGGTTGTGTGTCTAAGGCCCCCGGAGGGATACGTGGCCAGGGTCACCAGTGCACAGCTGCAATGCAAGGCAGCAGGTCTCCACAGGAGTGCAGTGGTGATCAGGAGACTCGTGCATTGCCTAGACAGCCCACCAGGTTCAGTGATGTCACCTAGAGAAGAAGATATCCCGGCGTTTAGCATTTAGTCCAACTAGCCTGTCATTGACTGCAGCATCAGCCATCCCTCAATCCACTACATTAACAGACATATAAATAAAAATATAAAGGCTTAATGGGAATGTGCAATTCTTCTCCTGTGCTCTCTAGCATCAGGTCCAAAGCTGTCAGCATGTTCTCCCTCCAGTTTTCTCCAGCATGCGATACATTGAGCAAAAGACAAACTGCTGGAAATCTTGGTGGGTCAGGCAGCATCTGTGGAGGCATATTGATGGCTAACCATCCAGTTGCGATGCAGGGTTTGAACCCAAATTGTCAATCATACTTTTGCCTAAATAGATGCAGCTGGACCCACTGAGTTCTCCGAGCAGTTTTTTTTTTTGTGCCATAATCCAACATCTGCAGTCTCTTGTATCTTTATGATACATTGAACTTGCCTATTCTACTCTTGAAATTCTCTGCCGCCCAACTTGGTTAACTATCCTTGGTTTCATTTTTGTCTGTCCATGTCATACTGGTTTGTTCTCCAGACTTCTCTTTCCTGAACGTTTTTTGAATGGGACCTTTTGAAAGATCCGTCCTTGTCAAGCCCACCATACCAAACTACTCTTGACGACATCAATTCTGTACTTTGAGGAGTCACACAATGTGGTTACAGTGGTCTCCTCCAGTGGTCATCGTTTAATAACTCCTTTGCATCAATGCTTCTGTCTGCTCCATCTTTGTCCTTGGTTTCTGGTAATGCATCATGTCATTTTGCATTTTTGACCTTTTGCTCTCTGCTCCTAAATCCACAATGTAAAATTATGTTCATACTTTATGGATCAACTTCACTAACCTGAAGCAACTTCAAGCACTATTTAGCAATTTTCCATTCTGCAGCTTTACAACAATCCTGTTAACACCCTTTGGTAGCAAACCATTTTATCATGCTGCTAGATCTCTTAAGCAAGGTACTGTTGTCTTGCCTTTACAGTTCTGTCCTTTCCATTTGATTTGCCTCTTGTTATTCCTCTCAGCTTTGGATGAAATGTTTGCAGCACTCCCATGGAATAACATTCTTATTTTTTTCTTCCATCTGTTCTGATGCCTTTTTATTTAACCCTTTCCTGCACTAAAATTCCACCTAGTTGTCATTTTGTGTCTTGTTCAAGAGGTGTGGTTTTGAGTCCCTCTGTGGAATACCTAACCATACAAGTTATGCAGCCACACGTTCCAGAGAAGTGGTCTCGACTTGAAACATCAACTCTCCATTTCCCTCCACAGATGCTTCCTGAGTTGCTGAGCTCCTCTCGCAGTTTGTTTATTTTTGATCCATTCCTTATTGTCCTTTTAAAAGGCAGCGCTGGTCTACTGAAGCACGTTTCCAGTAGAGGAACCCATGAAGCATAACAGTGGTGGTTCATGACTTATTCTTAACTTTTTCCTCCTTCTGCATCCCTCAAAACATTCACCACAGCCTTGGTAACCTTGCACTTAATTAATTCTTTATTAAGACGTTGCGAGAGGCTGGCAAATCAAAGAAATCAGGATTAAATAAGTTATCTTGGTTACTGTGCCTACGATGTATGATCATTTGGATCCAGCTTGGAAAGATGACTGAGAATTTGCATTGTATTGTATTAGGCTGATCCAGTCAGGGCTAGAAAAGCAGGAGAGTTTAGATTTAACTTGAACATTGTAATTCGGATACAAATAACAAAACATTTGTATTCTGGACTTAATTGAGCATCCCATCATTTTCCTCCCTCGTTTAATTATATATATATTTTAGTTTGATAATAATGATGACAGGCAGAATACTATTCCATGTTGATGTGATTTTGTCAAATACACAACATTCCCTAATCCATATTTTTAACTATACAAAATATAACTGTATGTGTCTGAAATGGAAGAACGACTGCGTTTTGCACCTGCAACTTTAATTCTATTTATTTTTCAGTGGATGTTGCATTACCTGCAAAATAAAACCAATATTTTCTATTTTATTTCAATTTTACTGAGTTTGCTGTGGAGAATATATGAAAAGCTTTGTCCCATTTTTGGCTAACATCAGTTGTGATGTAACAAGAGAAAAGGGCAGTTAATATTTTCCCGTCGGGCAGAACATACAAAAGCTTGAAAGTGCGTACCACCAGATTGAGGAACAGCGCCATTTCTCTCTGTTATCAGACTTCTGAACAGTCCTACCATAAGTTAAGGTGTAGTGCAGTTCCTCCAACATACCTCATTACGGGAATTATTTTTCTCTGGAACTGTAACACTGTAATGCGGAAAAAGTATTTTCGGTACTCTGGTATTTTTCTCTTTGCTCATACTACTGCACTTGCGCATGGCTTGAATGAATTCCTGTATAGTGTTATCTGATGTGATTGTATAGCAGGCAAATAAAAGCTTTTAATACTTGTGACAGTAATAAAACAATAGCAATTTAGCATCAGTAAAGTTATTATTTTCTGCGCTGCAGCTTTCAGCAAGGTCAGTTTTCTGTTGCTATGCTAATAAATGTTACTTTTCTTCTTGTGTCTTCAGTGGCAAATGCTGCTTCCTCTGCAACAGAGACATCTGTTTCAAATGGTGTCTACGTTCCTCAAGGGATTGCCAATGGGGATGTCAAACCTGTTATATCAACAACACCATTGGCAGATTTTCTTATGCAATTGGAAGATTATACACCAACAGTAAGTTTATATGCTGCATTTCACTAATTCATTATGGCTGGCACTCCAGTTTCTTACCCTACTTGTTAGTTAAATAAATAAAGTACTTGTAGAAACTCTTTCCAAGTCTTGACATTTCGGATCAGAATCAGTTTGAAGATGGGCTTCGACCCAAAACATTGCCTATCCATTTCTTTCACAGATGTATGAGTTGTGTGGCTGATGTGTTGAGTCCCTCCAGCACTATGTTTTGCTCAAGATTCCAGCATTTCCTACCTCTTGTGTCTTTGATTACAACCTGCAAATAATTTTAGTTGTTTTCTTATGTGACAGAATACTATGTTAATGCAAATATAAATGAGTAAAGACAACATAACTCCATATATTTGGCTGTAACATTCCCTGTACCATTACACATAGGAGCGCTAAATGGAATTATGTAGAAAATAAATGTTTGAAAATTTGGTGACATGTGGAACAGTAGATGCTAGTTTACACAAAATGATGCAAAGTGCTGGAGTAATTCAGCGAGTTAGGCAGCATCTCTGAGGAATATGGATAGGTGATGTTCTGGGTCGGGACTGTTCTTTAGACTGATTGTCATGGGGGTGGGGGGGGGGGGGGGAGAGAGCTGGAAGAGGGGGGAAAGTTGCGAGATAAAGCCTGGCAAGTGATAGGTGGATACAGGTGAGAGGAGCGAAATGTAAAGTGTCGCCTATCCATATTCTCCGGAGATGCTGCTTGAACTGCTGAGTTATTACAGCACTTGTTTTTTTATATTTGGTAGTTGATATTCTCATTAGTTTAAGTACAGAAATTTTGGAAAACAGATGTTGTGTTAGAACTTGTATTGAATATGACCATTTAGAAAGTGCTGTTGCAGCCATTTAAGAATATATAAATCACTTGTTATGTGATGTTGGTGTGGTGATATCTCTGTAATATATCACCTATGTTGTCATTACATATGGTTAACATTTGTTAATGGTATTTTTCAAACACCATGCATTTTCTACCTTAATTACGTGTATAGTTAATTCACTTTCTAAATGCTGCTTGTTTTTTGGAACACTTTAGATACCAGATGCTGTAACAGGATACTATCTGAATCGAGCAGGGTTTGAGGCTTCTGATCCACGCATGTAAGTTAGTGCATTGAGCAATTCAGGCAATGGAATGGATTCACATTTCTATATTGAGAAACCCCATTTTTTAAATGTTTTAAAAGTTGATGCAGGGTGTTTCACACGCTTTTGTTTCAGATAGCTATTCAATTTTTTTTAAGCCCCATTTGTTACAAATTTGCTCAGTGGTTAAAAACTGAATGTATGCCAGAAACCTTTCCTACCCCCTTGTTGTGTTTATTTATGAATCGATATTCCGAGGAGGCGAGCACAGAACATTGCACAGTGCAACACAGGACAGGCCCTTCAGCCTGTTGTATATCAATGTTGTTAAGATTCTTGCCATTGACCACACTTTTACCTTGCATTCAACCTCAAATAGTGCAACCTCACACTTGCTCTGAAATCCATCTACCATTTCTTACCCCATATCTGTAACTGGTTTAGAACTAGATGATCACAATTGCTGGAATTTTATCACTTGAAAAACTCGCAAGATGTTAACTCAGTAGAAATTTTCTGGGATGTTTAAACAACACATTTTGCTTGGTAACATGAAAAGTACTGATTTTTGAAAGTATTTTGGTAATTTATAAAATCTTCCTTAAGTTTGTGTTGATTTACTACAAAATTGGTTGTATGCACAGGCTTTTGATCACATTGTTTTCTAAACAGAATCCGTTTAATATCTTTGGCTGCACAAAAGTTCATCTCAGATATTGCAAACGATGCCCTGCAGCACTGTAAAATGAAAGGAACTGCATCAGGAAGCTCCAGAAACAAAAGCAAGGTTTGTTCATATTGAGCATTACTTGCACAAAATTGCTTGAAATACAGGAAAGTTTTATCCATGTCACCCTAAGGATGTAAGAACAGGATATGTACGTTTAAAAGTTTAAAAATATATGATGTACAAGACTGCAGTATTGTAATTTGGAATTATTCACTCTTTGAACCATTACTCTTTGTTGGTTAGAATACTTTTTGGCCACAGCAACTTGGTGATCAGCATAAATTGGTGATTGGTGAACAGCTCCAATAAATTATCAAACTTTAAATGTTCTACATATTTACCTTTAGGTGTAAACAACTTCTGGTGAGAAAACGTTCTCATAAGATTGTACCATTAAATTCCAAATGTCAGACCATTGTCGTATCATGTTGGAATTGCTTTGCCTGGCCCTGCCTCATTGAAAATCACACAGAAATTACAAATTGAAGAATAATCATTTGGCTCAAGTATGGCATGTTGGTGCAAACCAAAGTCCTGCAGATTCTAAAAATCTGAAATATATACAGAAAATACCAGAAACGTCTGGCAATTAAAGTCTCAGTTGGTGACTTTTCATCAGCTCAATGCTGATGTCACCTAGAATGTTATTTCTGTTTGTGCCTGACCTGGTGAAGATTCCCAATATATTTTATTTTTATTTTCATGCCTTCCTCACAATCTGCAGCTGTATCAAATTTAGTTTTGCACTACTCTCCAATCTCCTACTTTCACCACAACCGTCTCACTACCCCAAGATCATTCCCAGTATTTGATTCAAATTGCTAAAGGGCCTGTCCCACTTTCACGATCTAATTCACGACCACTGCCGAGTTTGCCCTTGACTCGTACTCGCAGCAAGGTCGTCACGAGGTTGTAGGTAGGTCTTAGGTAGGCTGTGATGCTAGTTGTAGGTACTCGTGGCATCAAGTAGGTCGGGGTGTTTTTCTAGCCTGATGAAAAATGTCCAGGAGTAAAAAAGGCCCTGAATTAGGTCGTGAAAGTGGGACAGGCCCTTAACTCTGCTAGGTAATTCCTCCGTCTCTCAATGCTCTCCACATTTAAATGGAACATTTAAACAGAAGATGTATATCTTCATTGTTCTAGATCCATTCATAATTGGGAACCTCCAGCCATCATTTCCGTAATCCTAACGCTTGTATCAAAAAATCACGTAATGTCAAAGGTACAATGGTTCCTTTTTATCACCTATACAAAGGTGCAGTGAGATGCTATTCTTGCACACAGACCAGTATGATTATTGCCAAATATTAGTACAATCCCGGTGCATATATGCATACAATCCTAATGCATAGAAACTACGCACTGAGTCTATATGCAATGGTCGGCAGGTATTGGTGCCATTTCACAGTCCCAGCTGCACCTGGCCATAACGGCCCGTTGCAGCTGTCGCTTCCGTCCGGTTGTCCCGCGAACTATCGTCCTTCTACTTTCCCAGCGATCTTCAACCTTTGTGCCCCAGGACCGTCTCGCAGCTGACGTTAAAGCCGCGAAGGTATGGCCGCCCTGGTTGTTCCTACTATCCGTTGTCCAGCGCCTGCCGCCGTTGCCGATTCCCTTCACCTCTGGTTCCCAGTCTTTACTTTATTTGCAAGAAATACTGATTTGTAAGATGTTTCAATTTTTTTAATTGTCGTTTTGTTTCAGGATAAAAAATACACCCTGACAATGGAGGATTTAATTCCTGCTCTCACTGAATATGGCATAAATGTGAAGAAACCTCACTACTTTACATAAAGATCTAGAAACATCCTCTGCAAACCAGTGACTATTTATTAACATCTCCCAAGTACTGTACAATATCAGCTGTGGATGCCTTTCAGCAAATGACAGTGGAAGAGAAATGATGTCATGAGGTTGCAAATTGCCTAATGTGACAAGTGCTAAAGTGGTTTGAATCCAAAATTTGCTCGTTGTTTGAAAGTTTGCATTATTTCTCACTTGATTCCAGCATATCTTTTTGAATTATTAGCTAAGATGATTAAAAAGGATTGAAAAATGTTTTTGAATCTTGCAGAATAAGTTTGAAAGGTTTTTTTTCTTTTCTAGGAAGCTAGTTTGGGATCCATTTGAAATAGGACCTAAATTAAAATTCTGCATCAAATGGCCATTAGGGAAATGATCTGTATAATAATATTTTTGAAAATAGCAAACTAGTTTGTCGTTCATTAAGAAGAGAGCCATGTTATTTTTGGGTGGTGTGGTTTTTCGTAAGATGCATTTGAAAAGCATCAACTTGTAAATGTGTTCTGGTATTAGCGAAAAAAAATGGTTTGTGTAGTCAATGAAGAGGAAGGACAAATATAATCTTTTCTCTGTGTACTTAGGAAAATGAAATCAAAGCCATTTCTGCTTTGCCCTAGCTTTGGGTAGTGCACCTCGCGTTTAATGCAAAGTAAACAGAGTGGAAGCCTTTAAGAAATTGTTTCAGATTCATTTATCAGAATGTAGACATTTATGGTTCTCACCTAATACTCATCTAATAAAATAATTAGCGTCCCTCAAAACTGGGAATGTTTTGATGATTAAACTTTATCTAAATTGAGCTCGCTTCCTTAAGCTTCAATATGGTTCCCTATAACCTTTTTACTAAGTGTTCAAATGGCAATATTTTTTGAATTGGCTTGAATTGTCTTCGATTTTATCTCTCACTGTAGAATGGATGCATGTTTCATGAACCTTTAAGAACAAGTGTAACAAAGAATTTTCTTTCTTTTAGCAGCAGGGCTTATTGCAGTCAAGATGTGTAATCTCATGAGCAGTATGGAACTCTTGTAATTTCAAACTTGCACAGAGAAAGATGCCTTCCTTCTATAAATGTCCATTTCTTACAATAAATTTACACAATTTTATTTCTTGATGAAATAATTATTGTACAACTCGTTTTTTTTATTGGAGAATACGGACGTCAAGGGTTATGGGAAGCAGGCGAGAGAATGGGGTTACTTCAGAAGGCAGCTGAGTCAATTACTTGGATGTAGTTCGGGTCAGAAGGGCAGGTTTTCTTTTCCAAAGAACATTGGTGACCACTTGTGTTTTAAAGTCCAGTAGCTTTGTGGTCACTCTCACTAATGATAGCTTTTTATTCCCGATGTGTTTAACAAACTGACTTTAAATTCCCTTTGCTGCCATGCTGACATCTATCTGCAGTTAAATGGGATTGCAACTCAGCCACAACCACCACAGCTTTATAAAACCTGCTGGCACACCAGAAGAGACTTATGACTGGTTAATTCTTAACTTGCTTCAAGATGCATAATTTGAAAAAACTATTTGCCAAAAATTAAGGGGAGTGCAGTCTGTTTTAAGATATGCCATAAGTGAAGATTCAGCACTTAACCAGCCAACATTTAACAAGGGTCCTGACACAATATGTCTGTCCATTCCCTCCACAGATGCTGCCTGACAAATTGTGTTCCTCCATTACTTTGTTTTTTTGTTCAAGCTTCCAGCATATGCAATTCCTTGTGTCTCCATATAATGTTGTAGGTCAAATGCTTCAAATTCCAAATGCATATTTGATGCATATGAAACAAAATCTACTTGGTGTGTGATTTGTTAATTTCCACAGATAGATATTTTGAAGCTGTAGTCTTGCAGTTTCAGCCTATTGCCACTGGGTGCCTCTGTAGAACCTCCTTTACCTTTTGGGTTCCCCTCCGTTGGTAAATTGAGCACTGTAGACTCCTGAAGCACACTCAATTCCATGCTCTGTCATGGAAGGAGATGGCCAGGCACAGATAAAGATTAAAGGATGTGCTCAAAGTCTCCTTGAGGAATTGCAATTTCCCCATTGATCCCTGGGAATCTCAGGTTCATGACCATTCAAAGTGGAGGAGCATTGAGAACCTCGAGGTCTTGCAAGGGAACCACTCAGAGGCCCTGCACAAAAAGCAACCCTCATGGCCTACATGCCCCATCAGCAATTGCTTGTGATTCCAATGACTACCAATATTAGCCACCTCCAAAACAGAAAAACTAAGTGAAAGTATGTTGTACTCCAAAGAAAGAAATTGGGAATTCGATGGTCTCAACATGAATTCCCACCAGAGGTTTTTACACACCTCACCGCCAAAAGCACAGGAAAATGGCACTTGCACAGGGAAAGGGTTTGATCAGAAAGTAGTTTGATCATGGGAATCCAAAGATTTAATTGCTGCTAATAGTTTGCGCACTATGATTATTTTGTGGGGCCAATGTGAGCAAAAAAAGATTTGTTAGTATCCCATGATAACCACTGGTATCTTGCTTTGCCAGGTGTAGAGAAGCAATTTATTCAGGGTGCAGGACCTTTGGGGCAAGATGGTCACAATGAAAAGTGACAATGTTCCCAAAAATAAGGCAGATCAGAGCAGTGTTTTTAAGGACACAAGTGTTGGGAGTTGTTTGGTTGTGGGGTGCTGATGATCAAACAGAGGAGACATTGTAGAAACAAAGAACTGCCGATGCTGGTTTACACAATAGGACACAAAGTGCTGAAATAATTCAGCAGGTCAGGCAACATTTCTGGAGAACATGGATAGATGACGTCAAGTAGGGACCCTTCTTTCTAAAGGAGACATTAAAGTAGATAAGAGGGAACCACTTCAAACATCGATCACATAGAAAGGAAGGCGAGGAATAGTACGATCTGGGAGGAGGTGAGAGAGATTAGAGTTCAGGGTCTGGTTGATGCAAGGATTCTGAAGAAGGGTCCCAACCTGAAACATCACCTGTCCATTCCCACCACTGCTGCCTTATCTGCTGAGTTCCTCCAGCGCTTTGTATTTTGCTACAGTCTCGTGTGCCAGATACAGAAACAGAATCAGCAGTGGTCCATTGCTGGCAACTTCAGGGCATGTTTATAAGAGCAGACTGCAACACTAAGATTTCATCCCCCCCCGATATTCGAATATCCCCAATCCTGGACTTTCCCCTAGTCACTTTAATTTCATGTATCTTGTTGTGTTTTATGACTGTAGGCAGACCAATTTCACTCATGGGATGAATAAAGTTCTATTGTATTTGCTGATCAATTAAAAGATATAGCATGGAAACAGGCCCTTCTGTCCACCGGACATCGATCGCCCATCCACACTAGTCCTGTGTTATCCCACTTTCGCATCTACTTACACACAAGGTGCAATTTAAAGAGGCCAATTAACCTTCAAATCTGCATACCTTTGAGATGCGGGAGAAAACAGGAGCACCCGGAGGAAACCCATGTGGTCACAGGGAGAACATGCAAACTCCATACTGCCAGCGCCCGAAGTCAGATTCTTCTTCTTGCGTATGGCGTGCACAGCCTAAAGTTGTAGGACAACTTGTTCTATTTGATCTTATTTGATTGTGCACGCCGGGTGGATTGCATTCGTCGAAACAGGGCGGACCACGTGAAGGTTGTAATCTTCCACCCGCAGGTCAGGATTGAAACTGATTCTTTGGTGCTGTGAGGCAGCAGCTGTGCCACCGTGTCACCAAGTTTCAATGGGTCCCATATAAAGTGGTATAGGCCACACTGAGCACCTGAGTGTCATGGGATCCATACTTTTTGCTTCCACCACTCCATTTGACTTCTCTCAACGGTAATTTATACTTATGTGATGGTGACAGACTCTTTCCATGTCTTTTCACGACCTGTGAGGATTGGCACATTGCAACCTGGTTCGGCAACTCGAACATCCAGGAACAAAGTAGATTACACAGAGTGGTGGGCACTGCCCGGTCTATCACGGGTACTGACTTCCGCACCATCAAACTGATATATAGGAGGCGCTGCCTCAATAAGGGAGCCAGCATCATCATAGAATTAGACCACCCTTGCCACGCTCTCATTTCACTTGTATAATCGGGAAGAAAGTATGGGAATCTGAAACCCGTGACCAACAGGTTCAAGAATAGCTGCTTCCGAACAGCCATCAATCTCTTAAACACTGCATGTCACTAACCTCAACGGTGAACTATGGACTGGCTTTGGTTGCTCTAATTACTTTGGGCTTTTTTGCCATTTGTATTGGAGTTATTAATTTATTAATTAAAAAAAAAAATTATGTGTGTTGTGTTTAAAGGGCTGTTATGCAAATGCAAGTAATAATTTAATTGTTCCATTGTCGGTACATATGACAATTAAACACTTGATTTGCCTGCCACGGACATTAGTTGGTGCTTGCAGATCTGAGTGCCGATTTGAGCTGGAGACTAAGATTTGTGTAAAGTTTTCAGAAAAAACCTTGAAACAGAACATTCCTGAATGATTAGCATTTATATTCAAAATAAATTCTTGCAAACTAATTGAACAAAATAGAACGGTTACATTAACTAATTATTCCATCCATAATCATTGCAAATTTTAATTAAACTACAGCCTTATGAGCAAATACAAAGGAAAAACAGGAATTGTTTTACATCTGATGGTGTAGATATTATTCAGGCATATAAATTTATAACGAAACATATTTTGATTGATTGAAAATAGGGCCAAGAACTGTATTGTGATACCGGGATTGAATAAAATTACTGTATATATATATTACATCGTGTATAGATGTGCACTTCTGTACATTTATTTTAACTGGTGGTAACCAGTCAAATGAAAGTATCCAAAGACTGCTACGCACAGCAGGCAAGTGATGTGAGTTTGTGCTTCCCCTTCCTGACAAATAAATTCTATCACCAGACAACCAATTGGTAAAAATGTAGTTGCCACACCTGTGTTTAATGATGGTAAGTACTTAATAATTGAGTGAAATAATTTCAGTTTTAATAAGGCATTGATATTTGCTACATGAGTGTTAGGATCGGCTGTCCTTCCTTCACTGAAGTGCTGAAACTATGAAGGATATACTATCGGCCAAACTCACACAGGAACCAGTCGATGGACTGTGATGGGGAAAATGCAGGGAGTTGTAGATTAGTCAAAGAGACAAATTTCTCGCAGGCTGTATTAACAGGTCTGGTTTAAGCATATTATGAACTCTTAAAGGGATGGATTCTATCATTCTGTAATATAGGGGCAAATTGCAAAAGAATACCCTTTGAAATTAATGATTTAAAAAACTCAGCTTGTGTTCCCCACGCATCCTGACCACTCCTCCCTTGATGCTGACCGAGACAGCGTGCCATTGAATAAGCCCCATTAATTCTCATACAACGTGAACATTTTTGGTCTTCACTCAAGTTTGAAAGCTTGTACTTCAATCTTGAACAACAGTTAGTTTATTAGAGGGTTTGAGTTCAAAGGATTATGTACAGACTATATGTCTTCAGTGTATTCTCTGAATTTTGATAGGGTTTTGTGTATAAAACTTTGATGTAAGTTACCATGTTGTTCTTGTGGGATAGTCCCCTGCTCGGGGTGATGGTGGAGGCAGATGCGATAGTGGCATTTAAGAGGCATTTAAATATGCTCATGGATTTGCAGGGAACAGAAGTATATTGATCAAATGCAGGCAGATGAGATTAGTTTGGCTTGGATATTGTAGCCAAAGTTCCTGTGCGGAACTGTTATGTGTTCTATGTAGATGCCCAGGGGTCTGCTCCTCAGCTGTGTTTTTCTGTATTGTTTTCTCACATCACTCTTAATACTATTTCATACAGATCACTTAATGCTCCATGTTACCTTGAGCTATTTGCACCACCTACATCTTGATCCCACCATCAACAGCATCTTTGTTCCATCTGCTACGTCCCTTTTCACTATCCACTATTAACGCCCCTTCCAATTTTCAGGCATTGTTACTGTGCTCTCTCAATTATCTCCATCTGAGGCCATGACTTAGTGCGCAGCACATTCAATCTAGTAAACTATACCCTCCCAGTAAAGTAATGGTTGTGGGCCTAGATAGTTCGTCCAAGGGTCAGTGACTTGAATGCTACGAGGAGAAATTCCTCCACTTGGAGGAGTTTGGAATCTTCATAGGAGGCTGAGGGGTGATCTTCTAGAGGTGTATAAGATCATGAGGGGAATGGATGGGGTGAATGCACCGAGTCTTTTACTCAGAGTCCGGGATTCAAGAACCAGAGGACATAGGTCTAAGGTGTGAGATGAAAGATTTAATAGGAACCTGAGGGGTAATTTTTTCACATGGAGGATGGTGGGCATATGGAACACGCTGCCATAGGAGGTAGTTGAGGCAGGTACTATAACAACATTTAAAAGACATTTGGTCAGGTGTATGGATAGGAAAGATTTAGATGGATGTGGGGAAAACGGGGGCGGGTGGGACTTGTGTAGAAGGGGCATCATGGTTAGCATCGGTGAGTTGGGCCAAAGGGCCTGATTCCGTGCTGTATGACATGGCTACCAATTCTCTGCCTCGGGGCCTGTGGATGCTCAGTCACTTGGAATACTCAAAATTGATAATATCTGGATTCAGATACTAACAAAGCCACTGAGGATGGTGCAGGAACACAGGCCAAGGATGAGAGTGATCTCACTGAACAGCAGATCCTGCTCAAGGACTCTGGACTTTTGCCTCTTTTTATGTTCTAATGACGGCCTCCTCCATCTAACTAACAGAATAATGAACAGAAGGAGCCTAAACCATTAAGGAATATATTTATCCATGTCAGCTACGCCCATCAATCCCCTGCATTGCACAGTGATCACAGCCATAGTGGATTTAGTGTGTTCATGGCATGTGTGAGCTAATGAAGAGAGAATACACAGCACCTTCCCTGACTGTGAACCAAACCAGCTAATCAGTCTGAACCTGAAGGGTCTCGACCCTAAACGTTACCTATCCCTTCGCTCCATAGATGCTGCCTTACCCGCTGAGTTTCTCCAGCATTTTTGTCTATCAGCTAATCAGAACTTTTTTCTGAGTGTGGAAATGCCAAAGACTAGAGGGCATGGCTTTAAGGTGAGAGGGGCAAAGATTAAAGGAGATGCATGGGGCACGTTCTTTACACAGAGAGTGGTGGGCACCTGGAACACGTACAGGCAAATGACATTAGTTTAATTTGTATCATGTCCAGCGCAGACTGTGGGCTGAAGGGCCTGTTCCTGCGCTGTACTGTTTATATGTTCTGTGTTCTTTATTCAGACTTCTCTGATATGTAGGAATCCCATCCTTGACCACTAATTATTGCTGAACTAACCCTCGTTTTGCCAGCTCTATTTAATATATAAAGCTATGTTGCTTTTTTTTTTGCTGCTGATGAACCTGGTTT
The DNA here is from genome assembly GCF_028641065.1 of Leucoraja erinaceus. Lineage (NCBI taxonomy): Eukaryota > Metazoa > Chordata > Chondrichthyes > Rajiformes > Rajidae > Leucoraja > Leucoraja erinaceus. Next base: position 16,997,714 of record NC_073406.1, read on the forward strand.
GCAATCTCCCAATCCATGTTTTTATTCATCACATTTCGTGATGTTGCAATTTACCACTATGTTTTCTGTACATCTCTCTAGATTATTGGTGGAAATGCTTTTGTGGCTGCTCTACACTCAAGGGCACCACTCTTTGGAGTCATAGATTAATGAAGTTGTACGGTACGGAAACAGGTTCTTTGGCCCACCTTAGTTAGGACTGACCAATTTAGGATTATGTGATAGTCTCATTTGGCCCATAAACCCTACCTATCTCTCTATTTGATCAAATGTCTTTGAAAAGCCATAATGTTATCCTATGACTAGGTGGGCTGAATGGCCTGTTTCTGTGCTGTATCTAGGGTTCTATGACTCCTCATAGTTTTCATGTAGGCTTTATTTATCCCAGGCTTCCTCCTCATTGGTCTCCAGTGTCCTACAACATTGAGAACCCTTAGGTACATGTGTTTGTCACCGATTCCTGTGTTTCACTATGACCACAGGAGAACACCATGGAAACAAGCAAAGAGGAATGTCTAACTCTCTCTCTCTCTGTGGAGGATTCTATTGTTTGATAAGAACCGAAATGTCACCTATCCATGGATGCTGCCTGACCCGCTGAGTTAATCCAGCACTTTGTGTCTGTCCTTATTTACACAGAGAGTGGCGGGTACCTGGAAAGCACAGGTAGAATCAGATATGATAGTGGCGTTTAAGAGGCTTTTAGATAGGAATATGGATATGTAGAGAATGGAGGGATATGGATAACATGCTGGCTGGGGAAATTAGTTTAACTTGGCATCATGTTTGGCGCAGCCTTTGTGGGTCGAAGGGTCTGTCCTTATGGTGTAATGCTCTCTGTACATAAGCAGTAACAATTGGTATATCGAGGTTTGCCTGCCATAAAAACCTGCAGACAGCCACAAGGTTTCCAACCCTCTGAAATAATGTTGTTTTAGTGACCAGGATTAGATTGTACCTTATCCTCAGTCAGTGAAGTGGAGCAAGAAATTATAGGAATGATGCTGGCTTGAAAGGAAAAAAGATTGAGAGTGTGTTATTAATAATAATGTACCTGTAACTGGGTTCACATCTTTAATAACCAGCTTTGTTGACAGTTTTGGTGGTGTCTCAAGCATTGTGGAGGCCGGCCGTCTGCTTTTTTAATTGTCTGTGTGGTCCCCACTGATGAATGAGCTGACATTATTGATCATTCTGTGGGCCGAGCCGAGAGCTCAGCATTCTCTACGGATCTGCGAGTGAGAGGCCAAAAGCAATGCGAGTAGGGAATACTTATGAAGTCGGGATAGCATCTTAGAGAGCATTGAAGAACCAAGGGACCTTGGAGTACAAGTTCATAGATCCTTGCTGGTGGCAACACAGGTCTATACAGTGGTTAGATAGGTCTATGGGAATAGGTGATGTTTCGGGTCGAGATCTTCAGACTGAGATTCAGGGGAAAGGGGAACGAGAGATATAGACAGCACATAGAACCAATGAATGAAAGATAGAAACATAAAAATATAGAAAATAGTTGCAGGAGTTGGCCATTCGGCCTTTCAAGCCAGCATCACCATTCAATATGTTCATGGCTGATCATCTAAAATTAGTACCCTGTTCCTGCTTTCTTCCCAAATACCCTTGATTCCATTAGCACTAACAGCTCTATCTAACTCTCTCTTGAATACATCCAGTTATTGGCTTGCACTGCCTTCTGTAGCAGAGAATTCCACAGATTCACAACTCTCTGGGTGAAAAAGTCTTTCCTCATCTCAGTACTAAATGGCCTACCCCTTATTCTTAAACTGTGGCCCCTGGTTCTGGACATCCCCAACATCGGGAACAATTTTCCTGCATCTAGCCTCTCCAATCCCTTAAGAATTATATATGTTTCTATAAGATTCCCTCTCATCCTAAATTCCAGTGAATATAAGTCCCGTCGATCCATTGTTTCATCATATGTCAGCCCCGCCATCCCGGGAATTAACCTGGTGAGCCTACGCTGCACTCCCTCAATAGTAAAAAGATATGCAGACAACGACACAGAGAGGGCATTTCGAGTATAGAAGTAGGGGGGGGGGGGGGGGGGGGGGGGGGGGTGCTTCAACTTTATAAAGCCTTGGTTAGACCTCAGCTGGAGTTCTACGTGCAGTTCTGGTCAAAACCCTATAGGAAGGGTGTGATGGCACTGGGGAAGATGCAGAGGGAATTCACCAGGATGTTCCCAGGGATGGAATATTCAGCCATGAGGAGAGGCTGGACAAGTTAGATCTGTTCTGGAGCGATGGAGGTTAAGAGGGGTCATGATTGAGGGATAGAAAGGTATGACGATTACAGATAGGTGAAACTACAGGAAACTTTTCCTCATACGAGAGGCAGACATAAACAGAAGACATGGAATAGAGGCTAAAGGTGGGGGGAAGAAATTTAATGAGGACATGAGGAGAACCTTCTGCACCCAGAGAATGGTGAACTGCCTGAGATAGTGGTTAAGGTTGTGTCACGGACAGCATTTAGGAAATGTTGAAATAAGCACTTGCATGAGTTTTACATATAGGGCTATGGACCTAAGGGTAGAGGTGACAGGATTGATAAGGAAGGGTACCCACACTGGTCAGTGTGGATGAGTTGGGTTGAATGGCCTGATCCTGTGCTGTATGATTCCATGAAGAGGACAGTGGAATCCCTGTAGAATGCATCTAAGGCCCACAGTGGCTGGATGGTTAACCATTGCCTAAAAGCATCCGAACTGGGATTTAACAGGTGAACATTGGGCATCCATTAATGTGTCCATTGGCCCAGAAGAAAAGATGCAGTAAGCAAAACGGATGGGGCTTATGCTACCTGTTCAACCCATTGCAGCGAAAGATAATGTAAGCTGTAGGACATGGAGTTACAGCTGCTGAAGGTACAAAGCAATCGTGTGGTGAACTAAAGCACTAGCATGTGATGTGTATGATGATGAAAGCTGCTCCTTCCACTAATAAAAGAGGAAAAAAATAGCCTGGTCTTCAAGAGAAATTCATTCCCGAATTGACATTGGCAAGTGGAGGTTCCAAAAGTTTCACAGCAGGAGATTTCTCTTGTCAACAATTAACTCCATGGGTGTCAATTCTGTTTAACTTAATGATTATAATTAAAGACAAATTGTTAGTTGCCAGATTCAATTAATTTTTTTTTTTTTTAATGCGTGAATAATTGTGTGTTGCAATAATTGGCCCAACAACAAAAGGCAATTTTGGAAAATTTAGTGTGGATTTTAGGGCTAATATAAGCAAAAAAATAATAATTAACCAGGTATCAGCTAAAGTATTTCCATAAGTAACCAGGAATGGTGAGTGTGGCTGTACTCAAAGTATTATTTTTCTTTTAATCCACCTGATGTACTTGGCTACATTTGTGTAAACTCCTGGGTATTTGTAATGTGCACAACTGATACCCCAGGAGACAATTCCTTGAATGACTCCATCACAGATCAATGGCCCTCCGGAATCGCCCTGCAAGGTAAAACAGCGTTTAATTAGAATCCAGGTGAGAAGACATCAAGAAAGGTACAGAAGTGTGAAAATGCACACTTCCAGATTCAGGGACAGTTTCTTCCCAGCTGTTATCAGGCAACTGAACCATCATAACACAACTAGAGATCAGTCCTGAACTGCTACCCACCTCATTGGAGACCCTCGGACTATCTTTGATCGGATGTTACTGGCTTTATCTTGCACTAAACGTAATTCAAGATATTCCCTTTATCATGTATTTGTACGCTGTGAATCAAAGATCCTATAGCGAGCAAGACAGTCCACTCGACAAAAAAGACGTATTACGGTCATGGGCAGATTCATGGGTAATTTTCGGCCCCATTTCCGTCTCCGCACCAAAGCGGAGCAAAGATACTAGTGCGGAGACGGAAGCCGGTTACGGAAACATCCTCGTAAAAATAAAAGTTAGTTGGTAAAAATCTTCTCCTCATTTTCAGAATTATAATTTATTAACACAAACTGTTTCCCCGCAACGTTGATTACACTGCGAGTCGGGTCGGGTCAGGTTACTGAAATGTAGAAAAAAAGGCCCACGTTCCGCTCCGTTGCGTACTACACGTCAGCCCATTGCATTTAGCAGGAGTGGTCTATCTTGCTCCGCTATAGGATCTTTGCTGTGAATGGCTCGATTGTAATCATGTGTTGTCTTTTAGTTGACTGGATAGCATGCGACAAAAGCTTTTCACTGCTCCTCATTACATGTGACAATAAAATAATCTACACTGAACTAAACTAAACTAAATTTTAGATTTTACCTTCACCATTAGAGATCTGAGTCCGTGCAGACCAGCGATCCCCACACACTTGGGACACACAATTAGCTATTTTACCAAGCCAATTAATCTACAAACCTGAACGTCTTTGGAGGGCGGGAGGAAACCGGGGATCTTGGAGATCTGCAGGGTTTCCTCCAGGTTCTCCGGTTATCACCCACATCCCATAAACTTGTGAGTTGGTAAGTTAATTAAGCTTTGCAAATTGGCTTCCTCGTGTGTAGGGAGTGGATGCGAGTTTGGGATAACATAGAACTTGTGCGCTCGGGAGATCAGTCGTCAGTATCGACTCGATGGAGTTGAAGTGCCTGTTATTTGAGAAGATTCTACAGCTTCTTCCTTTCCCTTCCAAAAGTACCAAATCCTCCCGTTAATTTGAACAAAAATTAAAATGCTGGAATAACTCAGCTGATCAGGCAGCATCTGTGGAGCGAATGGACAACATTTTGGGACTAGACCCTTCTTCAGTCTGAAGAATGTTCCCAACCAGAAACATCGCCTATCCATTCCCCTCCACAGATGCTGCCTGACCAAATGAGTTTGCGTAAGATTTCAGCACCTGTCTTCCAGCATCTGTCTCATCCTGGTGAAATGTTGGTAGGGGATAGAACCCGAAGTTGCCGTTAAACATTATCACAGCCAATCTCCCCGTGTATGCATATTACATGCAGCGAGAAAACCTTGAATCATTTATCCTCTCCGACATTGAATCTACACGTTAATTGGAACATTTCATAGTCTAGCAACTTAGCGCAGCAGTAGAGTTCAGCCTTACAGTACCAGAAATTGGGTTCAAACCCGGCTAAGGGGGGCTTTCTATATGGAGTTTCTACATTCTCTCCGTGACCGTGTGGGTTTTCTCCAGGTGCTCTGGTTTCCTGCCACACTCCAAAGATGTACAGGTTTGTAGGTTAATTGGCTTCGGTAAAAATTGTAAATTGTCCCTCATGTGGGTAGGATAATGCTAACGGCGGGGATCGTTGGTCAGCACAGGCTCGGTGGGCCAAAGGGCCTGTTTCTGTGCTGTATCTCTAAATGAAACTAAACAAAACTAAACAAAACTAAACTAAACTATACTAAGCTAAACCTAATGCAGAGATGACCATTAGATTGCAGCAGTAATGCATTCCTCATTGGGGGTTTGCAATGTGCATTCAAATTGGAGCTAGCTTTGGTCTCTGCCACTGTGATGGATGTCCCCGACCTAGCTGTTTCTGGCTTCTGCACAATCGAACGTGATGCGTCTTTCTGTCAAACTGCAACCTGAATGTGAAACATTCTACAAACCGTGCAGATTTGCTGCCATGGTGAAAAGAGACAGTAACTAGAGGACATTTGAAAGGGCAACGTTACATACCTGACAAGAGTCCTTGCCTCCTCTGGAATAGCCTGCGCAGATCATGTAGTTATTCACTCTTCCATTGTAAGCGGAAGGTCTGTTGCACTTATAGACGGAAATGATAGGAACTTGAACAGCCATGAGCACATCTGACAGGCTGTAACTGTAAACAGTGGTGACTCCCCATCCTGACACTGTACATAACGTACCTGCAGCCACCGTTTTACGAGAAGTTGGAATCGGTATGGGGCTGATATATGCATTCTGATTTGCTGGTCTGTTCATCTGATATATTTAAAAAAAAGTGTTACATGTTTTTTATTAACCTGACATATTACATTTACTAAATTAATTTATTTAAACATTAGTCTGAAGTATCAAACAAAAGTTTGTATTCAAATAACACCCACATACAGGCTTCCGCATATGAGGAATGGTAACTCATAGCGGACGTACTGGCGATCACATGGAAGTGTAACAAAACTCAGAAGACCTGCTAACAAATCCCTAACATTGGCCTGGCCAAGCTGGCCATCTGTGAGTCACAGTGCCAGATGGAAGAGGGCTCTGCTCCAGCCGGCTGCCTGCCCCTTTTCCGGGGTTACCTCCATGCCTGGGTGGTGCTAGAGAGGGTCTACGCTCTGTCCACAGGGACATTGGGGGATTTCCAGGACCGCTGGGCATCCTGGACAAGGATTGTAATATGGTTGCTTAGTAGTTTATTTAGTATATTTGATTGTCTTGTATTATGGAGGTGGGTTCTATTTTGTTTTATTGTATTGTAAATATTATTTTAATATTTTAATAAATATTTTTGATTAAAAAAAAACAAAAAACAAGTCCCTAACATACAACATTGAAGAGTGCAGCTCAGGAACAGGCCCTTTAGGTCTGTGCAGGACATGATGCCAAGAGCTGTATAACTTCACGAGGGACATAGAAAGGGTTGATGCACAGTCTTTTTTCCTGGGGTAGGGCAATCGAGAAGTAGAGGGCAAAGGTTTAAGGTGAGAGTGGAAAGGTTTAACTGGGATCTGAGGGGCAATTTTTTCACACGGAGGATGGTGAGTATATGGAACGAGCTGAAGAAGAGGGAGTTGAGTTAGGTACAATAACAACATTTAAAAAGTTTAGAGGGATATGGGCTAGATGTGAATAAATGGGACTAGCTTCGATGCGGCATCTTGTTCGGCATGGACGAGTTGGGTCAAGAGGCCTGTTTCAGCGATGTATGACTCGACGATGTCCCGCATGGATTTAGAATGCACACAGACACAAGCAGAGCACACACAACCCACCCGTTCACCATGAATGCAGGCAACGTGACTGTGCTCTTTCCCTCTCTCCATTCACCTTTAGACTTTCGAGATACAGCACGGAAACAGGTCCGTGCCTACCAGCGACAGTCCTGTACACTAGCACTATCCTACATTCTGCGGACAGTTTACAATTTACAGAAGCCAATTAACCTCCAAATCTTTGGAGTGCGGAAGGAAACCGGAGCACCCGGAGAAAACCCACGCAGTCACAGGGAGAATGTACAAACTCTGAACAGACAACACCCGTAGTCAGGATCAAACCTGGGTCTCTGGCGCTGTGAGGCAGCAACTCGACCGCTGCGCCACTGTGCCACCCCCTCCCTTGTTAGCCATTCCCTCTTGCCTTGAATCCTCTACCACCATGCCCCCCCCCACCTCCCTCTCCCCACAGCCCCCACCCTGCACGTTAGCTCTTCTCTAAGTGGGACTGCTGGGCGCTGGCATTTTCAATTGCTTCCCCATCAGGCTTGGCCCCCAGCACAAGCCCACGTCAAAATAACTTACCTTCAGAAGCATGATGTCGTGTTTGAACGTGGCCGGTTGGTAATATGGAAATATGATAAGCTTAGCGATTCTGTAGTACTTCTCATTGCCATCAGACTTAGACAAACTGTGCTCTCCCAAGACAATAGTGATGAGGTATGGACTAGGATGACAAAAACAACCACAGGTTACGTTGTGCAGCCAGAGGCTTTTAAAATTGATTTCCCACTTAAATAGATGTGATTTATGTTGGAAGGAACCTACGGTTTCACACAGTGAGCTGCAGAGAGGATCCATCTGCGGTTAATTAAACTTCCACTGCAGTAATGCACGGATCGTATCTGCAAGGAGGCTTGATATGGAATAGAGTGAGGGGCTGCCTCAGATCCTCCAATAATTCTGTCCTGGGCCAGACCTGGCAAAAGGAAATAGAGTAATACAGTGTGGAAACACCCTTCAGCCCGACTTGCCCACACTGACCAACATGTCCCATTTACACGAGTCCCACCTGCCTGTGTTTGGTCCATATCCCTTTAAACCTGTCCTATCCTTGTACTTGTACGTACTTGTCTAAATGTTTCTGAAACATTGCGATAGTCCCTGCCACAACAACCTCCTTCATACACCCACTACCCTTTGTGTAAAAAAAAGTTGCCCCTCAGGTTCCTATTAAATCTTTCCCCCTTCACTTTAAACCTATGTCCTCTTAGACCGGGCAAGAGACTCTGTGTGTTTACCCAATCTATTCCTCTCATGATTTTGTACATTATAAGATCACTCCTTAACCTCCAAGGAATAGAGACCTAGCCTGCTCAACCTCTCTTTATATCTCAGACACTCGAGTCCTGGCAAGAATCTCGTAAATTGTTTCTACACCTTTTCCAGCTTGATACAAAAAAGGAAATATCTCCAACAGGCTGAGACCAATCTTGCTCTGGGGAAAAGTTGTTGTTGGTTGAGTGAAATGGAGTGAAGCTGTGAAAGGCAGAGGTGTAGGAAATGGCCTGAAAGTCTGGTTGTGTGAGTGGAGAGAGAAAGACTGAGCCCATACAAGGTGTGGTCAGCGACAGACAAAGCAAGTTTACAGAATTGTTGAAGTCAGCCATGAAGCTGAAATGTGCCTAGATACTTGGTATTGGTTTATTATTGTCACACATAGCGAAAGACAGTGAAACACTTTTATTTGTGTACTATCTCGTTAAATCAAATCCTTCTATAAATGAGTACAATCACGCCACACCAGGTAGTGCAAAGAGTAAAATACCAGAGCACGAAATATATTGTCATAATGTATAGCATTACAGTTACAGAGAAAAAGTCCAAGGTTCGCAATGAGGTAGGTTGGAGGATTGGGACTATACGCTGATTTATAGGAGAACCATTTAGTAGTCTGATAACAGCAGGGAAAAAGTTGTTCCTGAATCTGGCAGTACCTGCTTTCAAGATAGTTGATGCGCTGTTGTCTACTCCAAGAGCCCTCAATTAATTTACTGACCTGCATGTCTTTGTGGGATGTGGGAGAAAACCGGAGCACAAGGAGGCAACCCGTATGGTTACAGGGAAAGCATGCAAACTCCACGGGCAGCAGAAGAAGTCAGGATTGTATCTGAGTCTCTGGCACAGTGTGGTGGTGTTATAATAGATAAATGATTAGCAAGTTCACCTCAGTCACTGCAATCTGTATTGGAGATTTTATGTCATGGATTCATGGATATGCGTATCCATAAATCTAATTAACTTAGTGGATAATTCTTCTGGGAAAATGGAATGGGGAACCCCAAGGTGAAGAAACAATTCACTCATCTTTTTTACATGTTGTGATTGTACCTGTCTACCACTTACTCTGACAATATACAACTACAATTTGACTTGTATGTTGTTAGCAAATCAAAATAAATCTATTGCATCCGCCACCTTCAATGTGATTCCACCACTAGTCACATCTTCCCATCTCCACCCCATTCTGCTTTCCGTAGAGACTGCAACTCCTCAGTTCACTCATTCCTTCCCATCCAAACCACCCCCACTCCAGGTACATTCCCCTTCAACAACAAAGATGTAACACCTTTCCCGACATCTCCTCCCTCACATCCATCCAGGGAGCCCAGCAGTCCTTCCAGGCGAGACAGAGGTTCATGTGCACCTCTATTAACCTCACCCACTGCACCCATTGATCCAATGTGGCTACCATGACATATGGCAAGACCACACGTGTTCAGGCCGCCAAGGGCTGCTGGATCACCTGGTTGTTAACCATTTTAACTTGCCTTCCCATTCCCATACAGACCTTTCTGTCCTGGGCCTCCTCCATTGTCAGAGTGAGGCCACATTCAAACTGGAGAAACAACACCTCACATTCCACTTTGGTAGCTTACAACCTAACAGTACAATCATTAAATTCGTCACTTTCAGATAACTAACCTACAAACAATCCCCCCCCCCCCCACCCCAACCCCATTTTCCCCTCTTTCATTCCCGTTCCCCACCTGGATTTGCACCCGTTTCTCTTTCACACTTCCGTATCCCCTTCCACCTATGTTCCTTCCTATGGATTCACAATTCGTATCTCTTCTAACCTTATCTCACACGTTGTCTCTTCTTCTCAGGCCTTTGTCCAACCTTCTGTCAACCTCCCCCCCCTTCTGACCTGTATCCACCCATCACTTGCCAGTCTTTGTCCTGCCCTTCCTCTTCCAGCTTTCACCCACCTCACCACAATCAGTCTGATAAAGGGTCCCAACCCAAAACGTTGCTTATTTATGTTCGTCAGAGATGCTGAGTTACTGCAGCATTTTAAAAAGAAAAATTGTATCTGACATTGACTCTTGTAGAACAGTTGTAGGTAGTTGCTTGTTGGTCGACAATGTACAAGTGCTCTATATTCCGAGGTTTATCTCCCAATGCCCAGTAAATACACAAGGGAGCATTGTGTCAACATAGACTCATAGAACAATATAGCGTGGAAACAGGGCCTTTATCCCAACCCGTCCATGCTGACCAAGTTGCCCAACTAAGCTGGTCCCAATAGCCCGTACCTGGCCCATATCTCTCCAAACATTTTCTCCCCATCTAACTGAACAACAGTCTTTAAAATGTCATAATTATACCTTCCTCTGACAATATATGATTACATTATGACTAATGTATTGCAAACAAATCCAAACAAATCTATTTGAATCAGACATTCAGAAAAGTTGCAGATATGAATAGATGTTACTTGCTTGTTGTACAATGTACAATGGGTTTTCACATGCCTGGTACTACACATGTGAGACCACAAATAACATTCACTATAGGTTCACAAAATAGGAAGATAAGAATAGGTCTCAGTTGAAAAAATGTTATCAAACAAAATTGTAAATTGTAAAGTGGCTAAACGTCTGGATGTAATTTTTAGGAAAATAAAGCTGTTGTTCAGGTGAAAGTTGCCTTACTGTTATATTCTGGCCATCGTCGCAGAAACAAAATCTGATGATTTGATCTCAGTTACTTTGACTGCGAGACTTCTCTGTTTAATGCAAAGTGAACATTGGACAATAAGCTTGAGCAGTAGCAGATAAGTGTTGTCCTTGGTCCTGTTCCATATCGCTGATAAAACCAACTGTTGCCTCATCTCCACCTCGGAGTAGAGCATTTGTAGTTATATCAGCCACCATCTCCGAGCCACCACAATTTCTGACTGGACACTCCACGCCCCAGAAACCTACATCAATTTCCCCACTTTTCTCATTCCTTTGGACTTCTGCAGTGATACATAATATTTAGTGATGTGTTAATCCTGAGTGCATTGATCATCAAATTATGTTTTCTTAATCCATTATACTCTTTGTTCATTCATAGGTGGGATTTCAACTCACGTATTCGTTTTTTACTCATAGAGTGGTAGGTACAAGGAACATTACGATAGTGGCAGTTAAGGGGCTTTTGGGTAGGGATATATAGGGAATAGATGGCTGTGGAGGTGAAGTCTTTGGGAATTTTTAAAGCAGAAATTGACCCATTCTTGATTAGTAAGGGTGTCAAAGGTTCCGGGAAGAAAGCAGGAGAATGAGAGGGAAAGATAGATCAGCCATCATTGAATGTTGGAATAGAATTGATAGGCTGTATGGCATAATTCAGCTCCTATGATAAACATGACCTTATGGAATGAAGAGATAAGGATTCAGTGCAGGCGGCAGAGATTAGTGGAAGGTGGTATCATGTTCAGCACAGAAAGTGTTCCTGTGCGGTGCTATTTGTTCTATGTATGTGTTCTATGTCCTTGCATCAGTGGCTCAGACCTCTGGCTATTAGTTCAAAAACCTAACCATTATACTACTAGGCCCCTCACAGATATTGGCAATATCTGAACAGACCCCACTATCCTAGGATATTTGAACGTAGGACACTTAAGGGCCTGTCCCACGAGCATGCGACTCCATGCGGCAAGCGTGACCTAAAGGGCCAGTCCCACCAGCATGCGGCAAGCGCGACCAAACCAGAAGCAGGGGCCGCGCGGAAGTCGAGTGAGTGACATGAAGTGCGAGCGAAGTCCGCAGGAAGTTCGGCGTGACATACGGCGCCGAGGCGGCAGGCCGTTGCCGCGCAGAATTTTTGAACACGGTCAGTTTTTCGTGGCCCCGCGCGATGTCGGGACCAGCTCCACACAACTCCATACGGCTCCGGCGATCGAAGTGGGACCGGCCCCGCGAGGCCGTATGGCTCAAGCGACCACGTTAAGTCGCGCTTGTCGCATGCAGGCGCATGCTGGTGGGACTGGCCCTTTAGGTCGCACTTGCCGCATGCTCGTGGGATAGGCCCTTAAAGCTCACGATGTCCGTGCCAAACATGATACAGAGTTAAACTAATCTCATCTGTCTGCAGGTAGACACAAATGCTGGAGTAACACAGCGGGACCGGCAGCATCTTTGGATAGAAGGAATGGGTGATGTTTTGAGTCGAGATCCTTCTTCAGACTTGACATCTGCAGTCTCATCTGCCTGCAAATTATCCATATTCCTGGATATTTATAAATTGAGTTGAAGCAAATATTGTTCTTTCCCTGTTTCTTATGAAGTTCTTGGAAGTTTGACAAAAGTATTTTACTGGTTTAAAATTCTATATATCTTTGCAGCCCTTACCTATCTAACCCTAATGTTCTGTCATCTTTGTAGCCACGTTCCTCTCGGGCACTTCTATTTTTGGGGTTCAGTTTCCCTTTGACCTTCACCATGCCAAATGCACCAAGTTAAAGTTACTGTTCCAATCCATCAGCTTGGGTGCATTCCAGTGGGCTAACACATCACAGAGAGAATCAGTAACATTCCCTGAACTTTGGATATTGACTTGACATAGAGCAGGTGCCGGGTCCCATCTCCTTCAAGCAACAGATCGTATTCCCAATGACTTTGGTACCAGTCATTGGTACTAGAGATCAGACAGTTTCTACAAGGATCTAGGGTCCCTCAGGGGAAAGTCTCTTTCTCTGCACATGCAACATCCTTTAACCTCACACGTATTGTGACAAATAAAAATAGCCCAACGACATGAGGGTTGAGATAATTCTAAGCACATGTAAAATATTGCTTCTGTTTAGAAGGAAAGTCTTGATGGAATGAAGCAGCATTGGTGTGCAACAGGTGGAGCTACTACTGCTCCAGTGACTCAGATTCGATCCTGACCCCGGACGCAGTATGTATGTGGAGTTTGCACGTTCCGGCTGTGATTGTATGAGTTTCCTCTGAGTGCTCTGGTCTTATCTCGCACATCGCAAAGTCCTGGATGGTCGATTAAATGACTGCTGTAAATTACTCCAAGTGGGGTGGGTAAGAAGATCAGGTGAGAGTTGGAAGGCAAGTGGCAGCTAATAAATGACAGAGAAATAAATGGTGGAGGGGGCAATGGGATTGGTAGGATTGCTTCAGGAGTCAGCAAAGAGTTAATGGGCTGAATGGCCTTCTTCCATATCGGAGAAAAATATAAGAATGCCATTCAACATTAATATGTCCTTCACCAGGTCCCCCTCAGAGGGCAAGGATCGACAAGGCACTGGGAGCATGTTCCTCAAAACTGGTAGGATTTAAGGGAAATGCGTTCAGGTTTGAAAGGGAGATGTGCGAGAGTGCGGGCGCTGGAACCTGAAGATCTCGACCCCGCGAAACGTCCCCTGTCCATTCCCTCTCCAGATGCTCCCTGATGCGCTGAGTTCCTCCAGCACTTTGTGTTCTGCTCAAGTACAAAGGCATGTGATTTCCCTTTCAGGCTCATCACCAGCAGACACATCTCAAACCCAAGGGGATGCTTCCCTGGAAACTCAGTAACACCTGGAAACGGTTGAACAGTGCATCCAGAGCATTTTCTTGTGGACTGGCAGGAGTTTTGAAAAGTTTTCTTTATTTCCAAATGTCTGCACAGCGGCGCAGCGGTAGAGTTGCTACCTTACAGCGCCAGAGACTCGAGTTCGATGCCGACTACGGGTGCTGTCTGTACGGAGTTTGTACGCTCTCCCTGTGACCGTGTGGGTTTCCTCCAGGTTCTTTGGTTTCCTCCCACACTCCAAGGGCGTACAAGCCTGTAGGTTGATTGGCATGTGTAGGATAGTGTTAGTGTATGGGGCGATCGCTGGTTGGCGGGGACCCGGTGGATCGATGGACCAATTTCCACACTGCATCTCTAAAGGCTAAAGTCCATCTTGCCAGTGCTGAATACATAAGGATATTTTTTAACCTCCTTCATCCTTTTACCTTTTAATGCCATCCATCTACAACCTGGGAAGACCCCCTTAGATCCATCTGCTAGGGAGCATCTCTATTCATTTTATTAAATTAACATGATTATCAAATGTATCAGCCTTGAAACTTTGGTTAAGTTCCAATACAATGGACTATTATTTCAAAAATTCACGTGACTTCAGTTTGGTTGTGGATTTCAGAATAACCTTCTCCACACATATTTCAAACTATCCAGTTTGTTCAACATGAAGCCCACCCTTGCACGTGGAAGCAATTGGTACATTGTGTCCCTTCCAACTCCCACTGGAAGTTAATGGTCTCAGCACATTTTCTTTCCCCGATTTAAAGAACGAACTGCAGGAAGAACTCAACGGGACACTGGGGACTCATCCACTGAATGCCAAAAACCATTTGCTTTTTTGCTCTAGAGCCCAGCATCTGTCGTATTTTCTTCTTTCCCCGATATTCATTATTCCTACATTATAAATAACTTAAACGTAATGGGCATTTGCAGTAAAGCAGTTCACATCCAAATAATCGATGGCAAAACAGCTTCAGTCTTCCTCATGAGTTATCAAACTGGAAAATTATCAAAAGTAAACATCCAAATGGGTTCCTGGTTGGGGATAGAAGCATTTCAAGGAATGATTCCAGTTTGCAGTCCAGTCAAAGGTTTGTCATTGATCCCACTTGCGTGACAGTGGTGGTATTGGCATTCGAGACACAAGAAAGAACAGATACTGGTATCTTGAGCAAAACACAATGTGCCGGAGGAGCTCAATGGGTCAGGCAGCATTTGCGGAAGGAATGGACCATTCCCCCTATAGATGCTGCCTGACTTGCTGAGTTAATCCAGCACTTTGTGTGGGTTTATTATTGGTTTATTATCGGTTTATTATTGTCACATGTACCAAGCTGCAGTGAAAAACGTTGTTTGCGTGCTATCCAGTCAAATCATACTATACATGAATACAATCAAGACATATACGAGTGAAACAGTTAGTGTGAAGGGAAAAATAACCTTTTGTATCTTGTGCCCGAAGAGAGAGAAAGAAGAGGGAGAGCCAGTGTGAAAATAGTGGACTCATGGGCAGCACGGTGGCATTGCAGTAGAGTTGCTGCCTTACAGCGCCAGAGACCCGGGTTCGATCCTGACTATGGGCGCTGTCTGTACGGAGTGTCTACATTCTCCCCGTGACCTGCGTGGATTTTCTCCGACATCTCCGGTTTCCCCCTCACACTCCAAAGATGTACAGGTTTGTAGGTTAATTGGCTTGGTATAAAATGTAAAATTGTCCCTAGTGTGTGTAGGGTAGTGTTAGTGTGCAGGAATCGCTGGTCAGCACGGATTCGTTGGGCTGAAGGGCCTGTTTCCGCGCTGTACCTCTAAACTAAACTAAACAATCTTGGCGAATGCAATATATATTAGCTTCAGGCGGCTATGTCCTCAGGCATATCTGAAGACACTTCCCTGACCATGGAGCACTGCTCAGCTGCAATGGACTCTTGTTAAACAGATTTTACTACAGCAAAGAATACCATTTCTACAAGAGGGAATAAGTATAATTGCCTTTGTAGATTGCAGCAGGAACGAGTGTCTTAAGGCAAACAATCTAATGGTTCAGGCAAAGCGTAACTTGTGCTGTTGAAAACAAGCTTTTGGACAAGTAGGGGAGTGAAAGCTTATAAGTTTCACTTTTGTTCATCAGGCACAGTGGCGCTGCTGCTAGAGCTTTAGTCACTCAGCACCAAAAGCCAGGGTTCGAACTTGACCTTGGGTACTGTCTGTGTGGAATTTGCACGTTCTCCTTGTGACCGTGTGTGTTTCATTCGGATGCTCCGGATTCTTTCCACATCCTAAAGACACGGATTGTCGATTAACCAGCCTCTGTAAATTGCCCCTCGTGTGTAGGGAGTGAATGAGAAAGTGGGATAACATTGAATTAGTATGAACGTTTGATCGATGGGTTGGCGTAGGATCGGTGGGCCGAAGGGCCAGTTTCCAAACTGTATCTCGTCACTAAACTAAAGTCTGTGCTTGGAGCAATTGCAAAATACACCTTCCCTTCGAGGCTTGGCAGATTTCGTTTTTTATTGGAATTACCTAACTCTAACAGTCCACCAAAAGTATTTTCCTTTGAAAGTAACTAAATTCATGAATATGTTCACTCCACTGACAAACAAAAGTCAAAGATCTTTCATACTCTTTAATTTCCTCATTCTTATCCATGTAACATTACGATAAGTGATCATGATAAATGAAAGTAGATACGATTTATCGATGATACTATCATTCATAAAATGTCTACTCGTGTCCCTTGAGTTTTACAGCCACATGGGACTGCAAGTGCTGGAGGAACTCGTCGGGTCAGGCAGCATCTGTGGAGGGAATGGACAAGCGACAATTCAGGTCAGATCAGTCTGAAGAAGGGTCTGGTCTCTCCATTGATGCAGCCCGACTCATAGAATTTCTCCAGCACTTTATTCTTTGAACTGTATTTGGGGCAGACCTGTATGTAATCAGTTAAAATCACTATGAATGCCTAGAAAGAAACAATGTACGACACAAAAAGCTGGAGTAACTCAGCGGGTCAGACAGCATCTCTGGAGAAAAGGAATAGCTGAGGCTTCGGGTGGAGACCCCTCTTCAGACTGAAGAAGGGTCTTGACCCGAAACCTCAGCTATCCCTTGTCTTCAGAGATGCTGACTGACCCGTTAGCTTACTTCAGCCTTTTGAGTCTATCTTCGGTTTAAACCAGCATCTGCAGTTCCTTCCTACACAAGAAACAATCACATATTTTTTTAATGTGGAAGCTAATAAAAAATAAAAATCAAGTTTTGCCAAGCCTTATACCACAGTGTGTAGGACGGAACTGCAGATGCTAGTTGAAACCGAGGACAGGCACAAAAGCTGGAGTAACTCAGCGGGTCAGGCAGCATCTCTAGAGAGAAGGAATGGGTGACGTTTCAGGTCGAGACCCTTCTTCAGACCGGTTAGGGGATGAGCGAAACGAGGGATATAGACGATGATGTGGAGACATAAAGAACTGAATAAAAAATATGCAAAATCCCTGGTAAGTTAAGGGCCCGTCCCACTTGGGCGTCATTCGCGCGTCATTTACACGTCACGATGCACGGCGCGCGTGTTGTGGCGCATGGCGTGCATTACATGCGCGTGGTGACGTAGGCAGCGACGAGCAGTCGCGCGCGGCGTCCCAGGATTTTGGAATTCACAAAATCTTCGCCCGCAACCTGCGTGACGTGCAAATGACGCCCAAGTGGGACAGGCCCTTAACCCTTCTCCTTACCTTGTGCAATACCCATTAACACCAGAGTCTTTATGTATATAAAAGTTCCCATTGTGTGGTATCTGCAACAAAGACAGAACAGAAATGTTTAGACACTTACAGCTAGCTGTCTCAGTAGCTCAGCAAGTTCATCTGGAAAGCAGTTGATTCATACACACCAGTTAAGCTTTTAAACCCTATTCTTGTTCTCACTCCAATGCAATGCCGTACAATACCATTTATTTGTCATTTGAACCTCACATGAAGTTCAAACAAAATTTGGTTTCTGCAGCCATACAACAAGAAAAGAACCAAGACACACACCAACACAATTTACACAAACATCCATCACAGTGAATCTCCTCCTCACTGTGATGGAAGGCAAAGTCTTGTCTCTCCCCTGCTCTCTATTCTTCTCCCGATGTCAAAGTCAAAGTCAGATTCAGACCAGTGACTTGGTCTGGGAATAGGGCAAGTCAAGAGTGTTTAATTTTAGTTTAGTTTCGAGATACAGTGCAGAAACAGGCCCTTCGACCCACTGAGTCCATGCTGACCAGTGATACCTGCACACTAACACTGTCCCACACACTAGGGCCAATTTATAATTAGACCAAGCTAATTAACCTACAAGCCTGCACGACTTTGGAGTATGGGAGGAAACCTGAGATCCCGAAGAAACCCCATGCAGGTCACGGGAATAACGTGCAAACTCCTTACAGACAGCACCCATGGTCAGGATCAAACCCGGGTGTCTGGCGCTGTAAAGCAGCAACTCTACCGTTGTGCCACCGTGCCACAATACAGAATTGTCGTATGTACTGGTAACGGATCAGTGAAATGCTTGCTTTCTACAGTTTAACAGGCCCGTAAACACAGTAACAAACAGATAAATATATAATTATCAATAATACAATACATTCTTCAGACTGAAGAAGGGTCTCGACCCGAAACGCCGCCCATTCCTTCTATCGAGAGACGCTGCCTGTCCTGCAGAGTTACTCCAGCATTTTGTGTCCATCTTCGATTGAAACCAACATTTGCAGTTCATTTCCTCAGCATTGACTGCCGTGGATCTCAACAAACCCCATCAAATATGCCAGAAGCAAACTTGAAATGAGCCATAAAGAGAGCAGAATGACTTAGTGAGTCAACGTTTACCATGCCCTACTTTTTTTAACCATTATAACACAACTATATTAAATTAATCTCCATCTAAATACTTTCTTGTTTTCCAATGAGATAGACATACCTTAAGAAAAGGTCGACGTTTTAAGGACTGACCAACCAGTGTTGCACTCTTTGATCCAGTTTGATGGTTACCCTAATGCTAAAACTGACAAGCATCATTCTTGCTGCCATTATATATGCCGGTAACAAGACACTGCTGCATTACCAGGGTAATCCTATTGTTCCTGCTCTGTCCAAGGCTAGCCTGAGGGCTAAAGGAACTCAATTGGACCCTCGTAAATGTATGATTTTCTGAACTAATTCTAGAGTTACGTCCTTTATCATGAGTGTGAGGGCGGGGAATCCAATTCCATTGTATTATTCCGGAAAAAAATAAGGCGTATAATAGGCAGGCACCTAGCGATTCTATCATGCGATGCTTCTGTGCCCTGCTCGATGGAAGGTCTTTGGAGAATCAGCAATTGGGGATTGATCGCATGAGATTCATAGATTCATAGTCATAGAGTGTCGAAACAGGGCCATCAGCTCAACATGTCCCATCTACACCAGGCCTACGTGCACTGCAAACCTATCCTATCCATGTACCTGTCTTAATGTTTCTTAAACGTTACAATAGTACATGCCTCCTCTGGCAGCTCATTACATAAACCCATCACCCTTTGTGCAACAAAGTAACCCCTCATATTCCTATTAAATCTTCCCCCCGACCCTCACCTTAAATCCATGTCCCCTCAAGTTCACTTCTTTCCTTCTGACTCACGAATACGTGGAAGGGTCCAGACAAACATAGCCATAGACTCACAGAGTATACAGCATGGAAACAGGCCCTTCAGCCCAATCTGTCCATGCCGTCCAAGTTGACATCCTGGGCTAGCCCCATTTGCCTGCATTTGTCCTCTGAACCGTTCCTTTCCACATTGTCATCCACTCATTCCTGGAATAATTCTTGTAAACCTCCACTGGACTCTCTCCAGAGCCAGCACATCCTTCCTCAGATATGGAGCCCAATATTGCTCACAATACTCCAAATGCCGCCTGACCAGCGCCCTATAGAGCCTCAGCATTCCATCCCTATTTTTGTATACAAGTCGTCTCGAAATAAATGTTAGCAAAAAAAACTGTTTGAAAAACTTGCTTGCACATTTCCTTTAAACTTTGTCCCTCTCACCTGAAAGCTAACCCTCTGGTCTTTGTCAATTCTATCTGGAAGAAAGATTCTGTCTATCCTATCTATGTCTCTTATAATTTACAATTTTCTATCAGGTCTCCCATCAGCCTCCGACGCTCTAGACAAAAAATATCCAGCTTTGTGCAACATCTGTGGTTGGGTTTGTTTGGAGAAGGTCGACTCAGCCAAAACTTTGCTGTGCTTTGGGCGGCTGCACCGACTGTGTGAAAAGGGAGGCGGAAAGTGCAGTGAGTAGTGCAGCTGGCAGCTAGAGAGGGTACGGTGGGCAGTGTAGGGAGCAGGAGAATTGAGAGGGAAAAAAATGGGTCTGTGAGGAAGGAGATGAGTGGAAAGGGAGTGAACAGAATTGGAGAGAGTTTAAGGGAAGAGGGAAACTGAGGGAGAAGGTTGAGGAAATGTGTGTGGGTAAAACTGGTAATCAATGACATTTATGTATGGTGATGGAGTGTGCGTGTGTCTGTTTATACTGGTACGATGACACACCACTAAAAAGAATAGCAAAGCGATCAGTACAAATGTAATCAATCCACAATGTCAGTTATATGCCCTTATTAGTCAAAGTCTACATTGGAGATACGAGATACTGCGGATGCTAGAATCTTGAGCAAAACACAAAGAGCTGGAAGAACTCAACAGGTCAGGCAGCATCTGTGGAAGGTAATAGACAGACCACGTTTCGGGTCAGAACTCTTCAAGATGGGTTTAAGTAATATTGTCTGGATATTTCCTTCCACAGATGCTGCCTGACCTATTGAGTTCTTCCAGCACATTGTTCATTCTTGCCTCATGTTAACATTCTACTAAAATTGTTCTGCTTTGTTGTGACTTCTGGATTCAGGTTGACCGAGGCCTGCAGTTCCGGGAAAGAAGCAAGTTACCAGGGCAACTGCCTCAATTGCCTTGGAGTTAGTCTGTCCCATGTATACTGTTCCTTCCTGCTTTGTTTTGACCCAGCTTGTTTAGAAGGTCAAGGAGATGCACCCACCTCGGCGCCAATCCCCACTGCATGCGGACGGGAGGAAGAAAGTACAACCTGTCTCTAAATGAATGGACCTTATTGCAGTTGTTGTGTTTCAGGCTTCGGTAGAAGTTCTGCCATCCGTACCTTTTGAAATAACTTCCGTTAGAAATCTCTTGAAATTAATTAATTTATTCCGTAACAGGAGACAGGTGATTCGAAGACAAAGCTTTTCTTCACTGAGTTTCATCTCTCAGAAAAAAAACGACTGTGGCTAAATGTGTGCACTCAGCCTGCAAGAGCGACACACCCCTCGATTGCAAACTCTTCTACTTTGCAAAGCTTTGAACATTTGGCACGCAGAATTAAATGGGTTGCTGCCAAATCGAAGCAGTGGTGGAGGATGTAGATGGGGAAATGAAACATTATCACTTTCACCTCAAACAGGGCCAAGCAGCTACATTTGATCCACGTTGGTAGTGCCTAATTGCGATTTCACTGATTCCCATTTAAAGTTAATTACAATATATAATGTTACGAGTGGAGCTACTGTGAAAACTCAGTAACTGGATAAAAGAACACTTGACATGCCGTTCCCAGACAGTGAGTTCAGTATTAAGCAGCTACAGGTAGTTTCAATCGTGCCTCTCCTGAACACAAAATGAATGTCTCCAACCTCTACATCCTGTTGCTCTGCCTCTCAAAGTCACCATCAACTTACGGTGAGTGTCTGATCATTAACATCATACATTTCATGATTTGATAAAACTGTACGAGTCCAGATTGTAATACCGTGGTCCATTTCTAATTGGGAGTAAAATACATCAACTACTTTCACATTTCCGTGTTAACATTGTTGTCTATAATTAAAGCTGTGTCAAGAAATTGTATATCATATATACTGGAAGATCAGTTGCTGCTTAATTTTCCCCAGAGCTAAAACTTCTGATTAGATACAAATAATTGCTGTAATTTTGGAATAGCAAATAATTTAACACTCCTTCCCATTGCTGCACAGAGTTTGTGGTGCATTGTAATCAGCTGATGTAAATGCATCTGTAAATGATGTAAGAACACGATTAAACGATATGATTTGGAGAGAGACACAAAAAGCTGGAGTAACTCAGTGGGTCAGGCAGCATCTCTGGAGAAAAGGGAAACGTTTCGGGTCGAGACCCTTCTTCGGTGTCTGTTCCTTCCTGCACAGTATAATTTGGAGGTTTGTTTCAACTCTAGGGCAGTCGCGCATTGTTGGTGGGTACTCAGTGTTGCCTCATTCCATCAGATACCAAGTGTCTCTGAAGAGACCAGGAGGAGTTCACTATTGTGGAGGGTCTTTGATCCACCGAAGATGGGTTCTCACAGCTGCACACTGCAAAGCTGGGTTGGTAGAATTCCCTGTCAAACATCTTCCCATTCCAGTAATGAAGGGACGGCGTTAATGCATAACTTTGTGTTCCTGCTTCATTACAGAGGCGCTGAATCTATACAGATAATTGCAGGGGACCACTCATTAAGCAGATATGAAGGGACCGAACAAATGTTTTACCCAACTAAGATGATTCCCTATCCTCATTACAACCCAGAGAGCAAAGATTCTGACATCATGTTGATTAAGGTAAATTGTCGTTCGTGTAAACATTGAACCTTAGCAAGTGTTAATCTGTCAACGACTCTCACGTCTTCTCAACGACGAAAAAAACCACTCAAAGTTATGTAATGTATCCATCAAGCAATATCCTGATGCAAAATAAACAATTTTCCTTTAATATTCACTCATATTCCCAGTTCACTCATCCACGGAGAGTTCTATTGTAAGACTGCTCTGAGCCTACATATGACTGGATAAGTGGATTTGAATGCATCTTTAACCAAGCAGGGATTTTGTAAGCAAGTATAACTTTGGAGTGCGGTAGCTGGTAAAACCTTCCCAATGCCCTCAAAAGATGAAGGAACAAGCAACCGGTTCTGCTGACCTATTTAGAGTGTAATTAATCCTTGTGGTGCATTATGTTTTCCCTCACTGAAACAGCCCTTTCAGCAAATATTTCCACCGACTCTCTGTACAACCTTGGATCCAAGAGTGCAAAATTAATGAGTTTTAAAACATGAGTTAATAATGTCTGTGGCAATCAGGTAAAGTTCACAAAGCCAAGGACAATGCCTTAAACTAGCACCACCTACATTTTAGGAGATCCGAGTCAAATACCCATTTCACTCTTTGTTGACAATTAAAATCAGTAACGACTTTTACACATAGTTGGCAAGAAAAATCCATGCGTCCTTGTAACCAGAGTATAGAGATTAATAATTTAATAATTTGTTTAAAGATCTCCAAATCCGAATCTGGATTCGTATTATGTCCGCTGACGCTGACAAATGCACAAGATATACAAAATAATTCAGAATTTTTTCACGTGCGGCATGTGTGTTCCAAAATCAAAGGTAAAACTCATCGCAAAATATAGTCCCACTCACCAGCCGCTGCTTCCAAGACCAAAGATACACCTCATGGCTAGATGGAACTGCATTCGGAGGATGTCTCCTATTTGCCTTTGTTCAATCACGGATGCCCACTGTCTTATTTAAATACAATAACTTATTGGTTGTTGGTCAGGCAAACATATCCAATGTCCGTAAAGGTAAGCACGTGCCTGAGGCCCAATATATCCAATGTACAGCGTTGTGCAATGTGCCTGGCTTGAACCATGCCAACTAACTTCAGATATTTCCTCATGACAAAGAAGGATGTCATTCGGCCCATTCAGTCTATGCTGGCTCATTGAGTAATCCTCTTCTTATTCCCTCGTCATCTATTCACTGGGCGGTAAGATGGTGCAGCGGTAGAGTTGCTGCCTTACAGCGCCAGAGACCTGACCACGGATCGACCCTGACCACGGGTGCTTGTCTGCAGAGAGTTTGCACATTCTCCCCGTGACCAACGTGGGTTTTCTCCAGGTTCTCCGGTTTCCTCCCACACTCCAAAGACATACAGGCTTGTAGGTTAATTGGCTTATTATAATTGTAAAATTGTCCCGAGTGTGTGTAGAATAATGTAATTGTGCGGGGATCGCTGGTCCGCGTGGACTCAGTGGGCCAAAAGGCCCGTTTCTGCGCTGTATCTCTAAACTATTCTCTGCCGCACGATCCCTCCATTTGCTGCAAATCCATGTGCCTATCTAAAAGCTTCTTAAATGCCTCTTTGTATCTACCTCCACCACTACCCCCTGAAAACATTTTCCAGGCACCCACTACTCTCTGTGTATCAAAATAAACGTGTCTACAGATAAAGGTGCCTAAACTATTCCCCTCTCATCTTACACCCATGTCCTCTGGTTTTGACATGGACACAGTGGGAAAAAGGTTCTGATAACCGATCTATGCCTCTTATAATTTTAAATACTTCTATTAGGTCTCCCCTCAGCTCCCGACACCACAAATATATATACATTAAATTATCCGTTTTTCACCATAAACCAGGAGATTATCACCTGATCCATTTTACATAGAAACACATAGAAACATAGAAAATAGGTGCAGGAGTAGGCCATTCGGCCCTTCTGGCCTGCACTGCCATTCGATATGATCAAGGCTGATCACCCAACTCAGTATCCCATCCCTGTCCTTCTCTCCATACCCCCTGATCCCTTTAGCCACAAGGGCCACATCTAACTCCCTCTTAAATATAGCCAATGAACTGGCCTCAACTACCTTCTGTGGCAGAGAATTCCACAGATTCACCACTCTCTGTGTAAAAAAGGGATGATTTCTCATCTCGGTCCTAAAAGACTTCCCTCTTATCCTTAAACTGTGACCCCTAGTTCTGGACTTCCCCAACATCAGGAATAATCTTCCTGCATCTAGCCTGTCCAACCCCTTAAGAATTTTGTAAGTTTCTATAAGATCCCCCCTCAATCTTCTGAATTCTAGCGTGTACAAGCCGAGTCTATCCAGTCTTTCTTCATATGAAAGTCCTGCCATCCCAGGAATCAGTCTGGTGGACCTTCTCTGTACTCCCTCTATGGCAAGAATGTTTTTCCTCAGATTAGGTGACCAAAACTGTACGCAATACTCCAGGTGTGGTCTCACCAAGACCCTGTACACCTGCAGTAGAACCTCCCTGCTCTTTTACTCAAATCCTTTTGCTATGAATGCTAACATACCATTTGCTTTCTTCACTGCCTGCTGCACCTGCATTCCTGCTTTCAATGACTGGTGTACAATGACACCCAGGTCACGTTGCATCTCCCCTTTCCCAATCGGCCACCATTTAGATAATAGTCTACTTTCCTGTTTTTGCCACCAAAGTGGATAACCTCACATT
The DNA here is from genome assembly GCF_028641065.1 of Leucoraja erinaceus. NCBI lineage: Eukaryota > Metazoa > Chordata > Chondrichthyes > Rajiformes > Rajidae > Leucoraja > Leucoraja erinaceus. The sequence goes on from NC_073406.1 coordinate 17,022,803, forward strand.
TATCCACATTGTACTGCATCTGCCATGCATTTGCCCACTCACCCAACCTATCCAAGTCACCTTGCAGCCTCCTAGCATCCTCCTCACAGCTAACACTGCCCCCCAGCTTAGTGTCATCTGCAAACTTGGAGATGTTGCATTCAATTCCCTCATCCAGATCATTAATATATATTGTAAATAGCTGGGGTCCCAGCACTGAGCCTTGCGGTACCCCACTAGTCACTGCCTGCCATTCTGAAAAGGACCCGTTTACTCTTACTCTTTGCTTCCTGTCTGCCAGCCAGTTCTCTATCCACATCCATACTGAACCCCCAATACCATGTGCTTTAAGTTTGCATACCAATCTCTTATGTGGGACCTTGTCGAAAGCCTTCTGAAAGTCCAGATATAACACATCCACTGGTTCTCCCTTATCCACTCTACTAGTTACATCCTCGGAAAATTCTATAAGATTCGTCAGACATGATTTACCTTTCATAAATCCATGCTGACTTTGTCCAATGAGTATTTTCTCCAATACTTCATGCCTCTCAAATCTGTGAAGAGTCCCAACTGCATCTTTCCATTACCTCTGCAGATGCTGATCGACCTGTTGAGTTCCTTCAGTGTTTTGCTTAAGCTTACAGTTAACAATCCAAGTTTATCCGAGCTCTCCTTACAGCTAACACCCCATTGGATGTCGTTTGGCTCGGATGCTACCTCTACCATTGTCCAGTGCTTCGCTAATTCTCCCTTTCCAGGCATACAGATGCTGATTGTTCCTGGGGAAGAGGGCTAATGGGCAACATCCACCTACAGATCCACACCCCTGCTTCCAATGAAAGATATAGGAATGCAGGTGAAAAGCATCTGCACAAATTGGGAGGTCCTCACCTCTCCCCCGGCATGGAACTGGCATCTAGGATTCTCCAAACCATCCCGTGTGATAACATAGAAACATAGAAATTAGGTGCAGGAGTAGGCCATTCGGCCCTTCGAGCCGCACCGCCATTCAATATGATCATGGCTGATCATCCAACTCAGTATCCCGTACCTGCCTTCTCTCCATACCCCCTGATCCCCTTAGCCACAAGGGCCACATCTAACTCCCTCTTAAATATAGCCAATGAACTGGCCTCAACTACCCTCTGTGGCAGAGAGTTCCAGAGATTCACCACTCTCTGTGTGAAAAAAGTTCTTCTCATCTCGGTTTTAAAGGATTTCCCCCTTATCCTTAAGCTATGACCCCTTGTCCTGGACTTCCCCAACATCGGGAACAATCTTCCTGCATCTAGCCTGTCCAACCCCTTAAGAATTTTGTAAGTTTCTATAAGATCCCCTCTTAATCTCCTAAATTCTAGAGAGTATAAACCAAGTCTATCCAGTCTTTCTTCATAAGACAGTCCTGACATCCCAGGAATCAGTATGGTGAACCTTCTCTAACATGATGCATTCTTAGACTGGAATATTAGCCATGAAAGTGTAATCCTCCACACTGGGCAAACTATAAGGCCACTGATTATAGCAGCTGAATATATCATCAGACCAGGTCTGAGAGGGAGAGGGTGGCAGGAAGTATCGAAAGTGAACTCGAAAAGCACATTGATCATGAATGTGTCACGACTGTGTTTGTATGTTTCTCGGGTAACATGCTGCTTTTACATATAGGCATCAAAGAGCATAAAGATTATGCACAAAAAATTAAATATCTTGGCAGACTTTTGGAAGTTGTAACAATATTGAGAGATGAGAGCACACAGAGAGAATAGTTAGAAGATAGCCAGAGTGAAGATGGTTTTGAAGTGAGTCCAACTGTTGTTCACAAAAACTCACCATGAGATGTACCTGACGTTGTCTCACCTTGACTCTCGCTATGTTCAGAGGTGGACAATTAATTCTACAACAATCCCTGTTGAATCAAACTCGAGGATCTGCGTTTCTGCTCATCCCAATGCAACTGGATCCCTGACTTCCTCATCGGCAGATCACAATCTGTACAAATAGGTAGCAACACTTACTCCTCAAGAACCATCAGCATGGGAGCACCTCAGGGCTGTGCTTGTTCTACTCACTCCATGCCTGTGACTATGTAGCCTAATACAGTTCCAACACTGTCTTACAAGCGGGGAAGAAGGTATTGGCTAAGGAATATTGAATATGGAAGATTGATCAAGCTGTCCATGAGATATTGATCTGCAACACTTCTCCTTAGCTACAAGGCAAAATCGCACCACCACAGGATAGACCCCAGGTGAAACTTTGCTGACCATACCACCATTGTCGGACAAATAACGGGTAATGGGTGATGATTAATCACAGTACAGGAGGGAGGTTGATAATCTGATTGAATGTTGCCAGAAGAATAATCTAGTTCTCAGCGTCAGCAAGACCAAGGAGTTGATGGTTGTCTTTAGAAGAGGAAAGCTGATGATCCACAAACCTGTCTTCATTGATGATTTAGTGGTGGAGAGAATCAAAAACTTCAAGTTCCTGTGTGTGCATATCTCTGAAGGTCTGTCCTGAGCCCAGCACAATGTTGCAATCGTAAAGAAAGCTCATTAACACCTCAACTTCCGCAGATGATGGAGGAAATTCAGTATGATGACAAAAACTCTAACTTCTTATTGAAACATATAAAATTATTAAGGGTTTGGACACGCTAGAGGGGGGAAACATGTTCCCCATGTTGGGGGAGAATCCAGAACCAGGGGCCACAGTTTAAGAATAAGGGGTAAGCCATTTAGAATGGAAACGAGGAAACACTTCTTCACACAGAGAGTTGTGAGTCTGTAGAATTCTCTGCCTCAGAGGGCGGTGGAGGCCGAGTCTCTGGATACTTTCAAGAGAGAGCAAGATAGGGCTCTTAAAGATAGCCAGGGGAGTCAGGGGATATGTGGAGAAGGCAGGTACGAGGTGCTGATTGGGGATGATCAGCCATGATCACATTGAATGGCGGTGCTGGCTCAAAGGGCCAAATGGCCTACTCCTGCACCTATTGTCTATTCTACAGGTGTATGGTAGAGAGCATATTGACTGGTTGTATCATGGCCTGTTTTGACAACTCGAACACCCATGAGCGAAGGAGATTACAGTGAGTGGCAGACACAGCTTGGTCCATCACAGGTACTGATCTCCCCACCACTAAAGGAATCTATAGGAGGCGCTGCCTCAAAAAGGCATGAAAGACCCACACCACCCTGGCCATGCTCTTATTTCACCCCTACCATCGGGAAGAAGGTATATGGTTCTGAAAACCATGAGCACCAGGTTCAGGCACAGTTTCTTCACAACAACCACCCTGCTCTGGAACACTGCTTATCACTAGTCTCAACTACGATCCATTGACTGACTTTTCTTGTAGTAAGAACTTTGCACTTTCTTTTTGCACTACTATTGCGGTTATTATTGAGATTTGTCTATTCCATTATCTATGGACTGTGTTTACATGCCTGTTATGCTACTGCAAGTAAGAATCTCATTATTCTGTTGGTGATACACATAACAATTAAACACTCTTGAGTCTCAACTCCAACACCACAATTCAGATTCAGATTCAGATTCAGAAAACTTTATTGTCTGTCGTAACAGAAAATCTTCTTTGACGTGGCTCAACATACAGACAGGACAATGTACTGATAAGCAGTCATACAACACAGATTTCTGCGAGTACACACAGTGTGTATCGATCTTAAAAGCAAATATAAAGATTAAAAACTGTAAAAATAGACAAGATAAAAGTTGTGGATTCTAGCACAACCTGAAGATCACAGCCAACTCGGTTCAATCGGTAAAACATGTAAATACATTAAATACATTTTTGCTTTATTCTTATTCAAAGAAAGTATTAGAGAAAGTTGTGTGATATTGATAGTTCTGGTTTGAACACTGATTGGTTTCACTAAAAGATTGTCACTCGTCTCAGGATTGGGTCTTGACCCTTGAATGAGTCGCCAACTTTCTCACTCCCAAATAAGGGACAAAAGGTCAAAATAAGGGACAAATTCCCGACGGCAATTCGTTGACCAACTTGGCCATGGCTGCTTGAATGATGAGTTGGCCCGGGTGCTGGACTGCTCACAAAGCCCAGCCGGTGGGCCAGCTGAGGAGTTTTGGCCCGGGCGCTGGACTTTGCGCCTGACATCACGCGGCCCGAGTCAAAACGCCTCAGCTGGCCCACCGGCTGGGCTTTGTGTTCTGCTGCACGCAAAGTCCGGCACCCCATCCAACTCATGAACCAATGAGAAGGAGGGGTGGTGGTGTCGGCGGTAAGCGAAGGTCCGAAGGTCGGACAGGTGGCTGGGCTGCCAACTGACCGGGACCACGGGCGAGGCACTGCTGCTGCACTCCATGGGCTGCACTCTGTCGGGACGGGTGAGGCGGGGCCGGACACGGTGCTCTGACCCGACAGTCCTCTGGACCCGAGTAGTAGCAGTCAAATACGGGACAAGGGCTGTCCCGCATGGGACAAACCAATTTGGCCAAATATACGGGATGTCCCGGCTAACACGGGACAGTTGGCAACCCTACCCTTGACTCTTGACTGTGTCTGGTGACTAAACTGCTCACTGAGTTGAAACAACGTTTTAAGGGGAGTTCCAGAATCGGTCTGTGAAGACCAGATGAATTGTTTATTTGACTACACAGTTTATTTGAGCTACTTAAGTATCACATTGCGAGACTCCACCCTCTGCTAATGACTGTAGAAAACCCAGGGTCAAAGCTTGAAAGATTTAGTTGCCTAAAGTTTCCTTATAAATTGTTTTTGTCACTGGCCGTTAAAGCACACACACATTGAGGATAAAAGGGGATACTGTGGATAGGGTGAGTTGCTTTAAATATCTGGGAGTCCACATCTCTGAGGATATGACATGGACATCACACGCTGCAGCACTCGCGAGTAAGGCAATGCAGCGCCTTTACCACCTCAGGCAATTGAGGAAATTCAGAGTGTCTCCGAGGATCCTCCAGTGCTTCTACTCAGCGGCTGTGGAAAGCATCTTGTCTGGAAATATTACCATCTGGTTTGGGAATTGCTCTGCTCAGGACAAGAAGGCTCTGCAGAGAGTAGTGCGTTCGGCCAAACGCACTATGGGAACTTCACTCACCCCCCTGCAGGAACTATACATCAGGAGGTGCAACTCCAGAGCCAATAAAACCCTTCCACCCCTGCAACGGACTGTTCCAGCTGCTACGGTCAGGCAAACGCCTCCGTTGCCATGCTGTGAGAACGGAGAGGTTGAGAAGGAGTTTCTTCCCAGAGGCAATTCGGACTGTAAACGCCTTTCTCACCAGGGACTAACTCTACAGAACGTTTTTCCTTCTATTATTTATTATGTAAAAGAATATGTGTGTTATGATTGTGTTTATAATTTGTTTGGTTGTTTTGTTGTTTGTCTTTTGCACAAAAGTCCGCGAGCATTGCCACTTTCATTTCACTGCACATCTCGTATGTGTATGTGACAAATAAACTTGACTTGACTTGACTTGACTTGGAAACAAGGGAGAAAAGGAGTTTCTTCCCAGCGGCCATTAGGACTGTAAACTCCTCCAGGGACTAACTTTTACTGTACCACTACTGCTTTTTTTTTAAATTGCTGTTTTTTTTCCCTTTTTCCTTCCGCCCACAATATTTAATATGTAAAAGAATATGTGATTCTGTTCCATTCTGTTTGTAATTTGTTTGGTTGTTTGTTTGTTTGTTTGTCTTTTTGCACAAAGTCCGCGAGCATTGCCACTTTTCATTTCACTGCACATCTTGTATGTGTATGTGACGAATGAACTTGACTTGACACACGCAGATGCACACATACAAACACACATGCACGCATGCACACACACATTGTGACCGATGTGCATAAGCTTGGCCACACACATGCTCACCCACATGTGCGCACACACACACACACACACACACACACACACACACACACACACCTACCTATTACTAACACCAGCTAAGTGTGATGTCTACCACTGACTGTGCTCTGTGCTGCATCTCAAACAGCTCTCACGACCTGCCAGACTGAACTATTTTGTGGGTATCGTGCCCCTACCCCTTCGAAGCTCGCCGCTGAAAGCAGACACGTTATGCCGAGTGTCAGGATGGGGTTACATCAATCCTAACGGGAATGTGGTGCCAAGGAAGTTGAGGGCAGTGCGAGTGCCCATCGTGCCCAATGCACGGTGTAACCAGCTTGGCTCCTACAATGGCAACATCACCAAGAACATGATCTGTGCTGGGTTCCGAGCAGGCGGCAAAGATTCCTGCCAGGTATTAAAATCTTTACTTCATAGAGTCAATACAGTAGATAAACTTCCCAGGGCACACAGCACAAGCCATTAGTTCAATGTCCGGGCCACACAAACGCTCCTTCACCGTGATGTGACCAGGGTTGTACCGACCACTGTCACTCTCTCTACAGTTCCAGTCCACCCAAACAGTCAGAAAGCCGTCCACACTCACACTAGACTCCGGGATGGTCTCATGAAGCCATGTCCCCGCAAAACACCGAGATCACTGCACTCACCGCACTCCCTCCGGGTCCTCACCAGCGCAGGCAGCACATCCATCTTGTTTTTTCGCAACCTCACATTCCCCACTGTGATGGAAGGCAAATAACTTATACCTTCTCTCCTCCTTTTCTCCCGCGGTCGGGGCAATCAAAACTTCCGCATCAGGGCTGTCGATCCTCCTGCGGTTGGAGCTCCCGCAATTGATCCCTAACAAAGGGACCGGCAGCCCCACGATGTTAAAGCCGCAGTGCAGATGGATATATGATGAAAGTGTTGCATCTCCGTCGAGGAAAGAGTTAAGAAAAAAGGTTCCCCCCAGCAGCGTAATGGGCGATTTGCTACCTTACAGCGCCAGAGACCCGGGTTCGATCCTGACCACAGGCGCTGTATGTATGGAGTTTGCACGTTCTCCCCGTGACCGCGTGGGTTTTCTCCGGTTTCCTCCCACATTCCAAAGACGACTTTCTGCAGCTTGTTATGGGATTCGCCCCTTGACTAACACCCTGCAGAATGTTCTCCCCACTTTGTGTCAGAAGCTAACTCACAAGCAAGATGCGATCAGGAGATTTGCAAAAGCAAGTCCAATCTTTGCGCATACGGAAGTTTAGCTTAGTTAGGAGATACAGCGCAGAAACAGGCCCTTCGGCCCACTAGATCCGTATCGACCTGCGTTTCCCACACACTCACACTATCCTCCACACACTAGGGACTATTTTCGATTTTTCCAAGCCAATAGACCTACAAACCTGTACGTCTTAGTAGAGTGGGAGGAAACCAGAGAACCCGGTAAAACCCATTGGGAGAAGGTACAGACAGCACCCGTAGTCAGGATCAAACTCGGGTCTCCGGCGTTGTAAGGCAGTAATGCCCCTGTCCCACTTAGGAAACCTGAACGGAAACCTCTGGAGACTTTGCGCCCCACCCAAGGTTTCCGTGCGGTTCCCGGAAGTTGCAGGTGGTTGCCGAAGGTTCCAGGTAGTGGAAGCAGGTAGGGAGACTGACAAAAAACTCCGGGAACCGCACGGAAACCTTGGGTGGGGCGCAAAGTCTCCAGAGGTTTCCGTTCAGGTTTCCTAGGTGGGACAGGGGCATAACTCTACCGCTGTGCCACCCTGTGTAGATTACAAATGCTGCCCATTGGTGTTTGTTATGCTCTAATACCTGTTCAGGATCCTGCCTATTAACTATTTTTCTTTGACAGGGAGATTCCGGTGGCCCTTTGGTTTGTAAAGGCAGAATATATGGAATAGTATCGTGGGGCAAGCTCTGTGGAGACGGTAGTTATCCTGGGGTATACACAGCCGTGGCAAGGTTCCGCAACTGGATCATTAGAAACATCAACCGATCATAAGGCAATTTTCTCCTCCTGATCATTTTGTTAACTTTTTCGCAGTTTTATCCAGCCAAAGCATTTACAAAATCAAACTGGTGAAGTTTAATTGCACAACTTGATAGTACAAGTTTATCATAGATCAATTCAACTTGCATGGAGCCAATTCAGGCGTTTGGAGGCGAGACTGATGGAGACACTCAAGATGTTAGAGTTTTCCTTGAGGCTGAAATAGTTGGAAAACTTTAATCCAAATTATGTTTGGCGGTACCAACTAAAGTACCATAATTCTGAAAATGTGCGTTGGTTGGGCTCAAAGCAGACTTCAATTAAATTTAACTGAAAGTAGAACATTTACATTTGACTGAGAAAGTTAACCAACTGTCTTAAGATTGTCTAATGTATAGCTTAATGTTTAATTTCAGGCTGACTTTCTTAATGAAAATAAACTTGCTGTTACTTGTGAATTTGATAGAAACTTTTCATTTATTTCAAGTTCTACACAAAGTAGTGTTCACCTTTACTAGTTTGTTGTGTTGCTGGATCTACAGTATGTAAATCAAATATTCTCTGTAATGACAGCTATTTCATATTAAAATGCAGGATGATTTAACATCACAACAGTTAAATATTTATTTGATTTCTTGTTTCTGTGGAGGCATGGATTATGGACTGAAGTGCTATTAGTATTTTTTTTTAATTTGGTTTAGAGAAACATCATGGAAACAGGGCATTTGGCCCACCATGCAGCCCATCAATCACCCGTTCACACTAGTTCTATGTTATCCCACTTTCTCATCCACAGAGGGCCAATTAACCTACAAACCCACATGTCTTTGGAATGTGGGAGGAAACCGGAGCACCCGGAGGAAACCCACCGATGATGTGCAAACTCCACATATACCCGAGGTGCACCCTTGCCATAATGCCCATCTCGAGTCTCTGCCATGCTGTTGTGAAGTCTACTGTACTAAAACACATTTGGACATCCTGGAAATATGTTTTCACTAAATTTACTTTCGATCCTGGAACTCTAAAGAACTCAAAAGCATTCCAAAGGAGACTATGTGGTACAGAGCCAAACCAATTTGCCAGGTCCAAAAACACCGTATGCAAATTTCCTCTCTCTTGAGCTTGGCTGTCTGAATCTGGTGCCAAATTAGGCTAATGTGTTCTAAGCAACTTGTAAAACCCCAGATTCCTGCCTTCCGCACTGTGGTATCTATTAACCTTTCTAAATAAATTCTCAGCCTATGTGCCACTATACTAAAGAAAATCTTGCCTCCTACATTTAGGAGACATGAGTTAACTGAAGACTCTTTCTCCTTGGGAATGAGTATTCCCCCTGCTCTACACCAAACCCTTGGTATGGCCTGTTTCTCCCAAACTATTTGCCACTGTTCATCATTAACGCGTTAATCCTACCACTAGTCTAGTCCATGGTCTGTAGCCGGGTAATCCACCTGTGAGTTTTCTTCCACCCCTGTTCTTGAAGACTCTAGGGGTATCTGTTGTAGCTTTTTAGGGGTGCAGTGAGACCATTTACAATCTATGCCTCTGCTACAATGAGGTGCTAACCCATAGCAGCTCCAGCAGGGATCTATTCCCTCCTGTCCTGTCAGCTGTCACATGGACTTTCCCTAGCTGCTCTGCTCACAGCAGACACTAGCTGGGCTAGATGTTAAATTACAATTAAAACACAAAGTACATGCTATAACACCAGGATAAGTGCTCAACCAAGAAAACCAAAGTCAAAGTAGTATCTAAACTGATTATACCAACTTGTGCTAAGGACAAAAATTAACTCCTTATGCAATAATCAGCTAACTCCATGTTAACAAGCTCGTTAAAAAAAAACCTGATAGTGCAGATGTGCGTATATCATTGGGGTGATCAAGTGGGCACCTCCCTTCACTGGTGTTTGGTTGAGTTAGGCCCACGACACCTCAGGAAGGCTCAACAGTTAGTTCTGGTGTCACAGAACAACCCCCCTCAATACCTGATCTCACCACCTATGCTACCAGTATCTACTAACTAAACGAAACTGTGGACAGTTAACTCACTCTAACAAATGCTAAACACTCACATCCTATCTTCCACTTATCCCAACCCATCATTAAACTCTTAACGCCACAAATATCAACCTTGCATAAAACCAGGATACACTTACACAGAATACACTTACAAGGAAATACACATACCACATGTTATACAATCCCTTTTTGCCCCCACCTGACATTATTTCTTCTCCACCAAATCCATCTTGTTCTGTTGCCTCTGACGTCTTTACGGCCTGACGCAAACTTTGTCCGCAAATTCCTAGTTCTCCAAGTAGCGACGTGGTCAATTACACCATGAAACGTCTGCTACTCTTGCACTCCAACCTCGCTGCTCAACTTCTGTTGCCAACTCTATAGATCTAAGCCTTTTCCTTTCAGAAGCCTCGTCCTCCAAAGCACCGTCATGTTCTATAAAATACACTATCCGCTGACTAACTGACCATAACACTACATCAGGCCTCGAACTAGTACTAATTATTTCCTGCGGAACAACAAGCTTTCCTCCCAAATCTACCCGCATCTCCCAATCGTTGGCTCCCCGTAACTGGCCTAACTCATGCCTGTCTGAAAACTTCCCTCCTCTACCTTTCCCCTCACGGACAAAATGAATCGCTACACTCTCAGTCCTGATGCCGACTGAATTCACTTGTGCTCTCCTCCTCCCAATTGCGGCAGCGATACACTTCAAGACCTGGTAATGCTGCCAAGTATACCGACCCTGAGAAAGACTAGCTCTGCATCCTGACAAAATATGCCTCAATGTTGCCATCTCTGAACACAGGGGACACGCTGGGTCCCCACCCACCCATTGAGGCTCTGCGGTGATGACAGCACATCATAAATAGCCCCTCTAAGGAAACTGAAATGACCCACCTCCATGCACCACAGCTAAGCCTCTTCTCTTCTACACTTTCCCAATTCATCTACAGTTCCTCCTTAACCTGAGCTACTGCCCTTATGCATCTCACTGCTTCCTCCTGACACCATACAGTACCTGGTCTATAACCAATGAGTGTTTAATAAGTAGACACAAGGAACTGCAGAGACCCGAAGCTTGCATAGAACACAAAGTGCTGGAGTAACTCAATGGGTTATCTCATAAGGTCATAAGTGATAGGCGCAGAATGTTGCCATTTGGTGCATCAAGTCTACTCCGCCATTCAATCATGGCTGATCTCTCTCTCCTAACTCCATTCTCGTGCCTTCTCCCCATAACCTTTTGACACCTGTACTAATTAAGAATGTCTGCCTTAAAAATATTCATTGACTTGGCAAAGTATTCCACAGATTCACCACTCTCTGACTAAAGAAATTCATCCTCATCTCCTTCCCAACGGAACGTTCTTTAATTCTGAGGCTATGACCTCAAGTTCCTAGACTCTCCCACCAGTGGAAACATCCTCTCCACATCCACTCTATCCAAGCCTTTCACTGTTCGGTAAATTTCAATTAGGTCCCCCCCTCATCCTTCTAAACTCCAGCGAGTACAGGCCCAGTGCCATCAAACGCTCATCATATGCGAACTCACTCATGCCTGTGGTCATTCTTGGAACCATTCTCTGGACCCTCTCCAGAGCCAGCACATCCTTCCTCAGATATTGATGGGCGACGTTTTGGGTTGAGTTTGAAGAAGAGTCTGGACCTAAAACATCGCCTATCCATATCCTCCAGAGATGCTGCCTGACCCGCTAAGTTAATGCCGTGTTTTGTGTTCCGTGTATAATAAATATTCCCAGATATTCTACGATGACTTGTGTTGCATTATGCAAACAGTGACGCTTACATCTCCACAAAAGACCCAAGACTTATCGAAGTGCAACACATTTTACAGTTTCAGTGAAAGAGACAGGGACTAAATTCGGAGATTGACAGATTCTAGATTAGTCCGAGTGTCAGGGGTTATGGGGAGAAGGCAGGAGAATGGGGTTGAGAGTGAGAGATACATCAACCATGATTGAATGGTGGAGCAGACGCGATGGGCCGAATGGCCTAATTCTGCTGCTATAACTTATGAACGTGAACTTATGAAAACCTGCCACTGGTATTTGTAGCAGACCAATGTAAGCTGCAGTCATTGCAAGATAAGGGCTGAAGCATCCCGGCAAATAAAAATAACAGGGGACAGATGGAGTCATTATTCTTTTGGCAAAGATGATATTTGCCTTTTTTAAAGAAAAGAATTGGCCGACAAATCTTTCAGTGCAACCCTCTACTCTTTGGCAGAACCGCTCTGGACACACCCTCTCAATGAATCAGTTTTACCTCGTATTTATTGTTGCATAGGGTTATTATCAGAGACACTTGTGAAATAACAAGCCATAAATGGCACAAAATCTGTTCTGAAAATACCCCCCCGAGAAAACAAAGCAACAAAGCAAGCTGTAAATTTCCACACCTCCTTCTCCCTAATTGAAAGTCTAAGGTTGCAACTGATAGGATTCTTAATTAAATCAATCCTTGACGAGTCATATCACTCTCTGTGTCAGTGCTTTTGTATTCCAGGATTTCTAAATACAACACAAACTCACAGACTGCACTTTTATCTTTAAATAGTGCTGGGATAGGATTTCACAAGAGTTTTCTTAACTGAAGACACCTGATCCAATGGACGATCTTTTGTTGGTCTGTAAAGACACAAGTCTTTCAGGAATTCAGATTACTGAGTTGGTTTCAAATCAGCGAAAATAGACACAAAGTGCTGGAGTAACTCAGTGGGTCAGGCAACATCTCTGGGGAAAAAGGATGGGTGACGTTTAGGGTCGGGACCCTTCTTCGGTCCTTCAGTCTTAAGAAGGGTCCTGACCCAAAACGTTACCCATTCCTTTTCCCCCAGAGATGCTGCCTGACCCGCTGAATTACTCCAGCACTTTGTGTCCATCTTCGGAATAAACCAGCATCTGCAATTCCTTTCTACACACTCAAAGAGTGAAATTCTATATAAGATGATAACGATATACAAAATACACAAATCCCAATCCTCCCAACAATAATAATTCAATAACAATTAAGTGAAAATGAGAAAAAAACAACTGCAGATGCTGGAAATCTGAGTCTAAGGTTGTAGTATAGTCTGAATATAGTCTGAGTACAGGAGACTGATAACTGTGACCACCAGGTTGAAGAACAGCTTCTTCCCAACAACCATCAAGCTGATGAATACCACACAACGTTGATCTTCAATGGATTGTCTTTGATTGCACTAAGGACTTAATTAGTTCGGGTGTCAAGGGTTATGTGGGGAAGGCAGGAGAATGGGGTCAGGAGGGGGAGATAGATCAGCCATTATTGAATGGCGGAGTAGGCTTGATGGGCCGAATGGCCTAATTCTTCTCCTATCACATGACCTTATGACTTTGATTTTATTTGGACTCGTATTGTGGTTATTAATCGTTGATTTTTTCTTTGCTAGATATTATCCCTTTGCATTGTGTGTAAAGGCCTTGCCCGTGAGACCTCCCTTTCATCTGTATTATAATTCTTTTTAAAATTGAAGCATGATCTCACCTAGAATCATTGAATTAATCACAGAAATTCACACTCGCTCTGAAAGAGGCCATTGGGCCCATCTTGTTTATGCAAGACAACAAGGCACTTTAGATTGATCCCACGACCCAGCCTAGTCAATGGCACAGCATCCACTCAACTCATTTTGGCTCACTGTGTCTTCTTCTGACCATTCTAAGCTCATTATCATGTGCAGATTCAGAGAGGCCTGAGCCTTCTTTTGTCTTGACTAATGCTTGTCTGAATGCTTCTTGAGTGGTGTGAGGATATCTGGCTCCAACATCTCCTCAGACAGTGTGTTCCAGATCCTAACTGCTCACTTTGTGAAAAATGGGAAAAACCCTTGGAAAGAGACTTGCATTCACTCACTCCATCCCCTTCATGATTTTAGACACTTCTATAAGATTACCCCTCAGCCTCCTGTAATAAAATCTTAGTCCCAACCTCTCCATATAGGTCAGGCCCTTGAGTCTTGACAACAGCCTTGTAAATTTTCTATGTACCTTTTCCAGCTTAATTCCAGGCCTCATTCCTGTAGTAAGGTGACACAAACTGAACACAATACTCCAAGATTTAGATACAAGAATACAGTATGGAAACAAGCCCTTTGGCCCATCAAGTCCATGTTTAAAATTGATCACCCATTTGCACTAGTTCTATGTTATTCCACTTTTTTTGCATCCACTCCCTTTTGCATCCACACTAGGGGCAATTTACAGAGGGCCAATTAACCTACAAACCTGCACATCTTTGGGATGTGGAAGGCAACTGGAGCACGCAGAAGAAACCCAAGTAGTCGCAGGGAGAACGTTCAAACTCCACAGTGACAGCACCCAAGGTGAAAATCGAATGAGGCTGTCTGGTGCTGTGTGGCAGCAACTCTATTGGTTGCCATGTGCACTGTCCAAGTGCAGTCTCACCAATATTTTATCCAACTGTAACATAAGGTCCCAACTTGGATACACAATTCCCTGACTGCTGAAGGTCAGCGTGATCAGAGGACTCTCATCTTTCTATAGCTACCTCGAAACATCCAGCCAGGACGTTTAGATGATTACAATCCAGCATCAGTCCCTCATCAGTACACAGGGAGTCCCAAGAAAAGGGTTTGGCTAGGACCTTGGTTTTGTTTGACAAGGGAGAGGACAATTTTGTCATAATAAAGTCCTGCATAAATGGTGGGAGGCTGTGTTTTGACACAATTTGTGCCTTTGTGTCATATGTTTAACAAACACTTGTTGATACTGGTAAGCCCTCTTTAATGGGTGCTTTCTGAAAACAGAAAAAGCTGAGTTGTCATAGAGATGTTCCCATTAACAGACCTCTATTATCTCACTATAATACAGCACAGCAGACTGGGTCTGTTCATTTAAGTCAACACAATGCAGGCTCTAGCCTATTTACAACAGCTGTAATGAGCCATTCTGAACAGGAGTCAGTCACCCTCAACCAGTAAGCTGCTGCAACTCCTGCCTTCCATTTACAAAAGTTCATTTTAGAGATATCGTGCGGAAACAAGCCCTTCGGCCCACCGAGTCCACAATGACCATTGTAATTGTAATTGTAATTCATTTTATTAGCCAAGTATGTGAACATACAAGGAATTTGATTAGCCGACAGTCATACAAAAAATCGACAAGATACATAACCACATAAAAATTAAACATCGACTTAAACAGCCACCACAATGGTGTGTGAGAATCCCCAGGGCACACAGCATAAACGGAGACCCACAGCCATCAGTTCGATGTCCAGGCCACACAAACGCTCCTTCACCGTGATGTGACCAGAGTTGTACCGACCGCTGTCACTCTCTCTGCAGTCCCTGCCCACCCAAACAGTCAGAAAGCCGTCCACACTCGCACTAGACTCTTGGAGCAATGTACCCGGAAACACCGAGATCAGTGCACTTACGGCACTCCCTCCGGGTCCTCACCAGCGCAGGCAGCACGTCCATCTTGTTTTTTCGGCGACCTGCCAGTCCCCACCGTGATGGAAGGCAAATAACTTATACCTTCTTTCCTCCTTCACTCCTGCGGTCGGAGCAATCGAAACTTCCGCAGTCGGGGCGATCAAAGATCCCGCGATCGGGGCGGTCGAAGATCGTGCAGTTGGAGCTCCCGCAGTCGATCCCTAATAAAGGGACCACCAGCACCACAATGTTAAGGCAGCAGTGCAGACGGATATACGATGAAAAAGTCGCATCTCCGTCGAGGAAAGAGTTAAAAAAGGTTTCCCCCCACCACCACAGATCACATACACTAGTTCCACATTATCGCACATTTGCATCCTACACACTAGAGGCAATTTTCCGACACCGATTAACCCACAAACCTGCATGTCTTTGGAATGACTCTATCCGGGGAAAAAGTCTCTGTGCAATCACCCTACCTATTCCCTTTATGATTTTAGACACGTCTATAAGATCGCCACTCAGCCTCCTGCACACCAAGTAATACAGTCTCAGCCTGTCCAACCTCTTCCTGGAGCTCAGGTTCTTTGGAAAATCTCTTTAGTTTTAGAGATACAACATGGAAACAAGATGAATGAGTCTGCGCCGACCAGTGATCACCCCGTGCACCGGTTCTATCCTAGACACTAAAGACCCAATTAACCTACAGACCTGCACTTCTTTGGAATGGGGGAAGAATCTGGAGCACCCGGAGAAAACCCACACGGTCACAGGGAGAACGTGCAAACTCTGCACCGACAGCACCCGTAGGCAGGATCCAACCTGGATCCCTGGCGGCGTGAGGTTTCAGATCCACCGCTGCGCCACCGTGCCGACCAACAGTTGTGAACGTTTGGGAACAGGGGAAACATTCCTCGGTATAAAATCCGAATCCAGAGCTCCCCAGATCTGACGATGGACACGCACAGCAGATGCTGAAACTCTGAACAAAAAAACAAAGTGCCGCGGGAACTCAGTGGGTCAAGCAGCATCTGTGGTGGGAATGGATATCGGGCGTTTTGGATCAGGACCCTTCTTCAAGGACCCCAACCCAAAATGCCATCTGCCATCCTTCAGACCGATGGAGTGGGATGGGGGAGAAAGCTGGAAAAGAGAGGTGCGGGCTGAACAAAGTCTGGCAAGTGATAGGTGGATACAGGTGAGGGGGATAGATTGGCAAAGGGTTGGATTAAATAACAAAGAGATCGAGAAAGGGGAGAGAGGAATCAGAGATATGCCTTTGTCCGAATACCTTTGTCATACAATCCAGCCCCTCTGCCAATCTATTCCCCTCACCTGTATCCACCTATCACTTGCCAGACTTTGTCCCACCCCCACCTCTCATTTCCAGCTTTCTCCCCCATCCCACTCCATCAGTCTGAAGGAGGGTTCCAACAGGAAACGTCGCCCATCCACTCCCTCCACAGATGCTGCCTGACCCTCTGAGTTGCTCCAGCAGTCTGAGTCTCGCTGAGGACACGATTGATTAATGCTAACACGTTAGGATTGTGCTGAAAGTCAATTGCCAGCCGTCAACCTTGATTTGCTTGTTGACTATTTTTACCGACACAAGCCTGTGACCATTTGTGAAGAGTTAAACGCAGCGGGCAGCCTGATTGCTGGAGCTCCGCACAGGGTCTCAGGTGACACCTCTATCACTTCATAGAATGACTGTATTGACTTAAAGCAACTGACTTAACTGAGAGCCCTTGTTCTCAAGGTATCCAATATCATTGATCTTCCTGGCTAATGTGTACAGGTCTGAATATAGAGTGAGGGTGGGCATGGAAATGACGCAGAGAGAGGATCTTGCTTTGTGTGCTGAGGTAGAATTACGTTACAGTCTCCAATGTCTTGCTTTGAAACTTGTTTCAAAAGAATGGCTTTTTTTGGATTCCCAAATGAAATGACTCTTGGGTCAGTTTTAGTGATGTTTGGATAGAAAATTAAATGTATATCAGAAGCCCTCCAGTCTCAGTGTAGAAGTGGAGAGAACATGGACCCTTTATAGGAAGGTCAGACAAAAAACACATTTGCCAGCACAATGATCTATTGGTGTTGGTTTGTTATTGTCACGTGTACCCAGGTTTGCGTTGCGTGCAATCATACTATACATGAATACAATAAGTCATGCACAAGTATAATGGATGGTGAAAGCATAATGGATGGTGCACAATACAGTGGTACAATGTTATAGCATTACAGTTACAGAGGAAAAGTGCAAGGCCTGCAATGATGTTGGCTGGGAGATCGGATCTTTTCTGATGAGAGAACCGTTCAGTAGGATGATAACAGCAGGGAGAAAGAATTTCTGGTGTTACGTTTTTTTCAAATGGTTACTCAATGTAATTCCAGTTTTAATTCAATGTATTCAGCTAAACCAAATCCTCTTTCCCAATATCAAACCAACTCACATTGGTGAAGTTCTTCTCATGTACCGCAGCACAGTGGCGCAGCGGTAGAGTTGCTGCCTTACAGTGGTAGAGACCTGGGTTCGATCGTGACTAAGGGTGCTTGTGAGTACGTAGCTTGTACGTTCTCTCCGTGACCTGTATGGGTTTTCTATGAGATCTTCGGTTCCTCCCACAATCCAAAGACGTACAGGTGTGTAGGTTAATTGGCTTGGTATAAGTGTAAATTGTCCCTCATGTGTGTAGGATAGTATTAATGTGCAGGGATCGCTGATCGGTGCGGACATGGTGGGTCAAAGGGCCTATTTCTGTGCTGTATCCCTAAATTAAACGATAAAACTAGAAAGCAGCCACAATGTGCTTCTCTGAGGAGTGATCAGACCACGATAGACTTCAACCCAAGAGGAAATGAAGCACTATAATAGTCATAAATGATACAGTACAGAAACAGGCCTTTCGGCCCACCTTGTCCATGCTGACGCATTATTGTTAATCCCATTTACCTCCATATTGACCATATTCCCCTAAACACTTCATATCCATAGAACATAAAACATAGAACATAGAACAGGCCCTTCTGCCCACAATAGCTGTGCTGAACATGATGCCAAGACCAATGTATATCTGCCTCTCTCAGAACGATGGCCTGTATTTGTTCATTCGGTTTTTCATTCACTTTGTCGATAATTCCACACACTGCTGTAATATAAGTAATGGTTGCATCTGCGTTTATAGCTTCCTTTGGCAGCACATGCTTGATACAAGTATATAGTCGTGGACAGCACCCAAAAACATCAATCATCCGTAAATTCCATGTAAATTCTAAACAATAGTGAAAAGAAAAAGATTACATGGAGGTGGTATGGTAGTGTAGTGGTAGAGTTACTGCCTTACAGCACCAGAGACCCGGGTTTCATCCAGTCTGTGGATGCTGTCTGTACGGATTTTGTACGTTCTCCTCGTGGGTTTTCGACCTGCGTAGGTTTTCATTGAGATCTTCGGCTTCCTCCCACACTGCAAATACCAACAAGTTTGTAGGTTAATTTTCTTGGTATAAATGTAAATCATTCCTAGTGTGTGTAGAATGGTATATGGGGGATCGCTGGTCAGGGTGGACTCAGTGGACTGTTTCCACTCTATATCTCTGCATTAAACTGCACACAATTAGAAAACAACCCCATGGTATATAGTATATAGTGCAAGAGGTGGTCCATTGTGTTCCATTGCTGAGATGGGATTAGGATTAAGGTAGGACCAACATGTTGCCTCCTCGCCTCTGCCCTCCTTTCCGTGGTGGGAACATGAACCCATGGCAAAGCTCCTATTCACCAGCAGGTTCTCTGTCTTTCAGGACAGTGTGACTAATAACAAATGCGGATGCTTTGTTTGAGGTTTTCCAATGGGACTCTTGATCTTCCGGCTCCGGGACAATGGACCATTACTTATATTACAGCAGAGTGTGGAGTTAAGGAGTCATAGCAAAAAAACAGAATGAACAAATACAGGCCATCCTTGCGATACGGTGCCAGACTTATCAAATCCTGCATATGACCGAGCTGCCACAATGTTCAAAAGTCCGGCATACGTGCATGCGTTTGTTCCTGCAAACGGAACCATTAGCTTCCTCCCTCTCCACCTTTAGCAAGTGCACATAGAGCAACATGACATGGGACCAAGGAAGAAATCGGTTCATTCCGATTCAGATTCAATTTTAATTGTCATTGTCAGTGTACAGTACAGAGACAACAAAATGCATTTAGCATCTCCCTGGAAGAGCGACATAGCAAATGATTTGAATAAATAATAATAAGTGTCCGGGGGGGGGGGTGGTGATCGGCAGTCACCGAGGTACGTTGTTGAGTAGAGTAACAGCCGCCGGGAAGAAGCTGTTCCTCGACCTGCTGGTTCAGCAACGGAGAGACCTGTAGCGCCTCCCGGATGGTAGGAGGGTAAACAGTCCATGGTTGGGGTGAGAGCAGTCCTTGGCGATGTTGAGCGCCCTCCGCAGACAGCGCTTGCTTTGGACAGACTCAATGGAGGGGAGCGAGGAACCGGTGATGCGTTGGGCAATTTTTACCACCCTCTGCAATGCCTTTGAGAGGGGCAGCACGGAAAGGTACGGCAGTAGAGTTGCTGCCAGAGATCCAGCTTTGATCCTTGATGCTGCCTGTACAGAGTTTTACATTCTCTCTCTGTGACAGTGTGGGTTTTCTCCGGGTGCTCCTGTTTCACCGAGCACTTCATGGACATACAGGTTTGTAGGTTAATTGGCTTTGGTAAAATTGTAAATTGTCCCTTGTGTGTAGGATAGTACTCGTGTACAGAGTGATCACTGGTCGGTGCAGGTGCGTTGGGCTGAAGGGCCTGTTTCTACCCTGTGTTTCTAAAGTCTACATTCTAACGTCTAAAGGAACAGAATCCCTGCGTCCTGCAGGGACTGCCTCTACATTGGACGTATGTCACCATTACACTGTAGTGAATGCAGTCGTCAGATTTGTGTGCACCAAGCTCCCACACTGGGTATTATCAGATGTTTTTTTGATTGTAACAACCAAAGGGGCCTGTGGAAGATCTGGCCACTGATGATGAACCAAACACAAAGAGCTGGAGGTTCTCTCCATGCGCTTTACAGGTGCTGCCTGACCCGCTGTTACTCCAGCACTTTGTGTTATAGCAGGATTCCAGCATCTGCAGTTCCTTGTGTCTCCAGCCAAGTGATGGGTGGATATAGGTGAGGGAGGTTTGATTGGAGTTGGTGGCAAAGGCTGGGGATGAATAGGAGACATAAGGGCGTTGGATAAGTAGAGGAGAAGTGAAGTGTAAATTGTAAAGGGAGGGATGTGGGTGGAAGGGATGGGGATGGGGGGGGGGATGGGGGTGGGGGGGGTGGAGGTCAGGAAAGATAGAGAATAAAAGAGGAAGATGGGACTCGGTTTTGGGAGATGGATGAGGGAAGAGGAGCACTGTAACGGTGGGAGATGGTGGGAGAAGTCGGAGTGCACTGGAGTGGGTGACAGGGGAAAGAGAGAAGAGGTTGAGAGGTATTATTTACAGTTGGGGAATACACTGTTAATGCAGTGTTATTACAATTGACTGCTCTGGCTTGTTATCAACGCCCTCTGGTGGATGAGCGAGGAAAGAAAATATCAGCTCGGTGAAGCTTCACATATTTAATTTACACGAGTTGTGACTAGATTTTGATTTTACTTAATGTTGAAATACATTGAACAAAGCTGTGATAAGAGTGATTAGCAAGCATTACTGTGGACCTGTGGTAGATTGAGTGAGGGGAAAGATATTGGGGGAGAATGAAAAGGCAGGAAAACTAAAAAAGAAATTGAACATTGAACATATACACAAAATGCTGGAGTAACTCAGCGGGACAGGCAGCGTCTCTGGAGAGAAGGAATGAGTGACATTTCGGGTCAAGACCTTTCTTCAGATTATAGAACATCATAGCACAGGAACAGGCCCTTCAACCCACAATGTCTGTGCTAACATGTTGCCAAGTTGAAGTAATGTCCTCTATCTGCATGTGATCCATATCCTTCCATAACTTACGGGAGGAGTGTTCTGTAGTCTGAAAACAGCCGGGAAGAAGCTGTTCCTGAATCTGATGGTCTGTGCTACCAGGTTTTTGTATCTTCGGCCCGATGGCAGAGGAGAGACGAGAGAATGACTGAGTATGAGTGGCCCATGAAGACAAAACACAAAAATAAATTGAGTCCGTCTTTATAATAATAATAATAATAATACATTTTATTTGTTGGGCGCCTTTCAGACATCTCAAGGACACCTTACATAGATTAACAGGAATATAAACATATAATCAGAGTAAAATAAATAATAAAGACACCACAGAGACACAAACTAAAAACAGAATTCAGTCCAAAAACAGAAAATCAAAAACACAAAAACACAAAAAATATTACTTAATTGACTATTTACAGGAGGGGGTGTCTTATAATGTTACCTGTTCCTTTTCTCCAGAGATGCTGCCTGACCCGCTGAGTTACTCCAGCACTTTGTGTCTATCTTTCGCAGCAGTAACACATCATTGCCTATCTTCATTTAATTAACAATTCAAGTTACCATTTTTTTCCAAGTATAAAGTCGCACCAATCTTTATGTCAGCGAACTCCATTGCTTACTAAAGTCAACACTGTGTAAAAACCAATCTCGTTTGTACCACATTAGCTGAACCCACATGTTAGATGATCTTTGGACTTTACTTTTGACTATAGAGATACAGACCCTTCGGCTCACCGTGTCCACATCAAACAGTGAACATCCTGTACACTAGCACTATCCTATACACTAGGGTCAATTCACAATTTTACTGAAGCCAATTAACCCTCAAACCCAAATGTCTGGGTCTTTGGAGTGTGGGAGGAAACCGGAGCAGCCGGAGAAGACCCACGCAGTCACAGGGAAAACCTACAAACTCCGTATAGACAGCACCCGTAGTCAGGATTGAACGATGCTCTCTGGGGCTGTAAGACAGCAACTCTACCTAGATAGGAAAGGTTTAATGGATATGGGACAAACACAAGCAAATGGGGCATCTAGTTTGGCTGCGCCAGTGAATAAAATGCGGGGAGAATAAATGGAAATAGTAAACCCCATCCGTAAACCCCAGCAGGATGAACACAAAACTCCCTATTGTCTTTGGTGAGAACTTTAATGCATATAGTCATACAGCACAGAAACAGGCCATTCAGCCCATCGTGACAGCATTGACCATCAAGTGCAAACTTATACTAATCCTACACTATTTCCATTTATTCTCCCCACATTTTATTCACTGGAGCTAGATTCCACCACTCACCCACACACTGAGGACAACTTACTGCCACCATCATTAACTTGGACACTTTCATATCCTTGGAAAGTGGGAGGAAACAGGGGCACCCATGGGGTCACAGTTAGAATGAGCAAACTCCACACAGAGAGCACCCGAGGTCAGGATCGAACCTGGCTGCATGACTGTTCTGTCCATGTACAAAAATGAAGTTTGAAAATATATATATTTTGTTGATGGCAATGATGGCAAAATTATTCTGTGAAATCCAGCAGAGGCCACTCTTGTAGCGTTTGTGTTGAAACAGCAGGTCCCTGGCCCGATGCATTAACCTGTTTCAAGTGAGATAGTTACTGTGGAACCAAATACAGCGGATGCATTGTAGTTTAACTCACAATCTTCCCAACCACTCATGAAATACAGAGATCAATGTGCTGATCAGCGATATTAAAAATGACTTTTATTCATTTTTATTCAGTTAGTCGCTCATTGCTGATTAGCAGCAGTGAAGTGGAATTCAATGGTTCAAGGGATCATTATTGTCGCATCTGCACAGCACAGTGAGATTCTTTTACACAACCCACATATGCACAGTCGCCATGTTCTGTAGCTATTTATAAAGAAAAAGCAAAACTCCAAAGTCCGGTCCACAAGCTGGGAGCACTGGAGCTCCCCCGATCCAGGTAAGCCCAGGTAAGCTGCTGCAGGCCCGTGACGCAACGTCCCTCTCCTCGCCCTCTTCGACCGCCTCTGTACCCTGGGCCGCCTCCTGCAGCCGACCTCAAATACCTCGGTCCCTCTCCTATCGGCTCACTCCTCACGTCCCTCACTGCCAGTGGCTCCCTCCTCGACTCAAACAGTGATTACCGTTGAAGAAGGGTCTCGACCTGAAACGTTACCCATTCCTTCTCTCCAGCGATGCTGCCTGTCCCGCTGAGTTTCTCCAGCATTTTGTGACTACCAGTGATTACCGTACAATGCTGCAAATATCAGCCCACAAGCCAGGGTTTTTACCTTCATGAAGATGCTGCAGTTATAACCCTCCTCTCACACTTATTTTAGTTTAGATTAGAGATACAGCTCAGAAACAGGCCCTTCGGCCCATCGAGTCCTCGTCGACCAGGGGTCCCTGAACACTAATGCTATCCTGCACACACTAGGGACAGTTTACATTTTACACCAAGCCAATTAGCCTTCAAACCTGTACATCTTTGGAGTGTGGGAGGAAACCGGAGATCCCGGAGACAAGCCGCGCGGTCATGAGGAGAACGTACAAATTCCGTACAGACCGCACCCATAGTCGGGATCGAACCAGGGTCTCTGGCGCTGCAAGCACTGTAAGGCAGCAACTCTACCGCTGCACCACCGTCCCGCCCTTCTTTCCTGGTGTCATTCTGTCTCTGTGTGTAAACGTGCGGATTTAGTGGGCCGAAGGGCCTATTTCCACGCTGTATCTCTAAACTAAACTAAACTAGTAGGAGCAATTTACAGAGGTCAATAGTTTTGGGTGAGATAAGGAAAAAACAAAACAGCTTCCTAGAGCTTAACTCTAATTAAAACGAGGACCCATAATTCTTTTATAATTCAGTGGTACAGCTGCAAGAACTGCTGGCTCAAAGAACCAGAGACTCAAATTCAATCCTGACTACGAGTGCTGTCTGTGTGCAGTTTGCATCTTCTCCCTGTGACTGCGTGGGTTTTCCTCAGGTACTCAGTTTTCTCCCACATCCAAAGACGTGCGGGTTTGTCGGTTACTTGGCCTAAATCGCCCCTAGCGTGTAGGGAGTGGATGAGACAGTGTGTTACAAACAAGTACTATGAACAGGTGATCAATGGTCTGCATGGACTTGCTGGGCCGAACAGCCTGTTTTTTTCAGTGATGCAATGAGTCAGATAGACATGTTCTTCGGAATGCAGTACTCAATTCTGGTTCAAAACTCATTAAAATTAATAGGTGACGAAAAATTCATGAGATGTGAGGGGGACATAAACCAATTGGAAAATCAACAGAGGATGGAGATCTCTTCTCTGAGTAAGTGGAGTGACCACAGCACAGTGTCTTGGAAATGCACAGAGAAAATGATTTCACTTGTCAGGCAATCTAGAAACAATTCTCCATAAATAAATAATAGTCACTAAGGTGTCCAACAGAGATTGCAGTATAAAAAGCATAACAGCGTGGCAGAAGTAGGTCAGAGAGCCCTCATGAGCCTTTTCCACCACTCAACAAATACGGTCACTCTGCAATAGGAAGGATGCCGTTAAAAGATTTACGAGGATGTTGCCAGGACTCAAGGGCCTGAAGTATTGGGAATGAGTTGGACAGGTTAAGATTTTATTACTTGGACTTCAGGAGGCTAAGGGGCGACCTGACAGAGGTGTATAAAATCACGAGGAGAACAGATAGGGTGCACGCTTTTCCCCAGGGTTTCCTAATCTTTTTTTACTAAGGTTGGGGAATCAAGAACTAGAGGGCATTAGGGTTAATGTGAGAAGGGAAAGATTTAATAGGAACCTGAGGGGCAGCCTTTTCACACAGAGGGTGATGGGTGTATGGAACGTGCTGCCAGATGAAGTAATGGCGATAAGGTACTGCTCGAGCTGTTTTCAACATTGAAAAATGAGCATTAATAAATATTTCCAAAATGCATCACCACAATCTGCACCTGTGTGTGATCCTATCGCTTTTATTCACAAAGCAATCTCTGCAAGTCTCTTGCCCAGAGTAGGTGAATGATGTCCAGAGGACTTGGGTTTAAGTTAAAGGGGAAAAGATTTAATAGGAATCTGAGGGGTAACTTTTTCTCACAAAGGGTGGTGGATGTGTGGAACAAGCTGCCAGAGGAGGTAGATGAGGCTGGGACTATCCCAACATTTAAGAAGTAGTTAGACAGGTACATGGATAGGACAGGTTTGGAGGGATATGGACCAAATGCTGGCAGGTGGGACGGGTGTGGCTGGGACATGTTGGCTGGTGTGGACAAGTTGGACTGAAGGGCCTGTATCCACGCTGTATCACTCTGTGACTCTAATCTTCCGTTTGTCAACACCCAAAGTGCCTAAGACATCTATTACCATTGGAGCTGGGCTGAGATGGGCCGGACCTTAAGGGGAGACATGGCAACCGTTCGAGAGCCGCTCTGGTGAGAATCGCAGCGTAATTTCCACTTCACCGTGCTTTGAATTAGACAGGCAGCGGCATGGGCTCCCGAACGATGGAGAAGACCAACCCTCTTGTCCTTACCACAGGTCAAATGGTTCTGAAGAAGTGCAGGGCCTGGCACGCTGGAACCATGGGTGGTATCCCTGCCTTGGGTGGTCTGGCTTTCTCCAACATCCTAAACACCTGCAGGTTTGTTGGTTGAAGCACCTCTGTAAATTGCCATTGATGTGCAGTGAGTGGATGTGAAAGTGGGATAATATAGGACTAGTGTGAACGGGCGGTCAATGATCGGCGTGGACTCGATGAGCCAAAGGGCCTAATTCCATGCTCTATCTCCAAACTAGAAACATCAGACCACGGATGAACACGGAGGGGAGGCTGGCTGGACTATGGTGCCTTCCTCACCTGGGTGCCATTTATGTTATGTTGTGGACTTTATGTGTTTGTGCTTTTTTTAAAATTTTTAATTCAATTTCAATTTTATTTTTAATATGTTTTATTATTTATTTATTATTTATTTTTATTATTTTTCTTGTGATTTGTTTTTAACGATACTGCCTGTAAGGGAAATTCATTTCATTGTCTCAAATTGAGACAATGACAATAAATTTGAATACAATACAATACAATACAATCAGACTCTCTCTATGTAGGATGGAACTACAGATGCTGGGTTACACCAAAGATAGACACAAAATGCTGGAGTAACTCTGTGGGTCGGGCAGCATCTCTGGAGAAAAGGAATAGGTGATGTTTCAGGTTGAGACCCTTGCCTGACCCATTGAGTTACTCCAGCATTTTGTGTCTATCTTCGGAGTCTTTTCTGTGTAGTGTTCCAAGTCAGCAATGGAACACTACAGACTACCTCTTGAACGGTCTTGTTTTTGCACAGCCTTTTTTTCTTTTCACTGTCCTGGAGAATTTATGTGTAATCTTTGCATAGTTTGGTCACTGTATGGTGTCTAAAAGGGCTGGCCCACTGTACGAGCTAATTCAAGAGTTCTCCCGAGTTTCCCCGGATTCGAACTCGGAGAATTACGGTAATAGCCGCTCGTAGGTACTCGGGGCTCTCGTGGACATTGTTCAACATGTTGAAAAATCTTCACGAGTTTACCGGGTTTCCTGAGTACCTGCCGCTAGCGTTACGAGCCGCTAAGAGATGTCCTGAGCTCCAACGTACCCACTACATACATTTTACATGCTTACCACGAATTGGATTTTTTTTTTTAAACTCG
Organism: Leucoraja erinaceus; assembly: GCF_028641065.1. Lineage (NCBI taxonomy): Eukaryota > Metazoa > Chordata > Chondrichthyes > Rajiformes > Rajidae > Leucoraja > Leucoraja erinaceus. The sequence goes on from NC_073406.1 coordinate 17,049,750, forward strand.
GGAGAGCTCTTGAATGACCTCGTACAGTGGGACAGACCCTTAGGTCTGTGTGTTGGTGATACTTGTGCAAGCAGGATTCTCGTTGTCCCTGTACCTCACTGTACTTGTGCATATGATAGTTTGCAGGGTGAAATTGTCAAAGACTAGGGCGCGTAGCTTTAAGGTGCGAGGGCCAAAGTTTAAAGGGGGTGTGTGGGGCAGATCTTTTATTCAGAGGTTGGTGGGAGCCTGGAATGCACTGCCAGAGGTGGTGGAGGAGGCAGACATGGATTTAAGAGTCTTTTAGGTAGACACATGGATATACATTGAATGGTGGTCTATGGATCAGGTTTAGCTGGATTAGTTTAAGTTTACTTCATGTTCTGCATAGACATTATGGGTCGAAGGGCCTGTTCCTGTGCTGTACTGATCTATGTTCTATAAACTAAACTTGACTTGGCCCCATTTAGGATGGGCTCAAGCAGTATCTCCTGTTGGCGTTGAAAATCTTCCTCAAAGTGCAAAATAGTATTTGGTACAACGGCAATATGGCAGTTTCTGGAACTAAATTTGACTTATTATAAAATCTTTATTGACAGCGTCTCTGTTGTTTCACAGAAGCTTGTGAATGTAACAGTGAACAGGCAAGGGCTGCTGTTAGCTTGCCTGGATATAGATCTCACACTGAGACTTCAGCAGCTGAGACATGGTTCCTGCACCTTGCTGCAATGTTACACGTAGCTGCTACATTCTGCTCCCCTGATGCACACGAGGACAGTCATTCTGCTGACGGGACAGTGGTTTATGGTTGGAAATCTGTCTCTGGGCCCGTACAGAGTTGGCATTCAAACACTTGGCAAAACCTCTTTATGAACAGGTAATTTATTTTCCAAGGAGCATGAAAATTCTTCCCTCTCGGTGGCGCAGCAGTAGAGTTGCTGCCTTACACTGAATGCAGCGCCGGAGACCCGGGTTCGATCCTGACTATGGGTGCTGTCTGTGGAGTTTGTACGTTCTCCCCTTGACCTGCGTGGGTTTTCTCTGAGATCTTCCTCCTACACTCCAAAGACATGCAGGTTTGTAGGTTACACAAAAAAAAGCTGGAGAAACTCAGCGGGTGCAGCAGCATCTATGGAGCGAAGGAAATAGGCAACGTTTCGGCCCGAAACGTTGCCTATTTCCTTCGCTCCATAGATGCTGCTGCACCCGCTGAGTTTCTCCAGCTTTTTTTTGTGTAGCCTTCGATTCTCCAGCATCTGCAGTTCCTTCTTAAACACAGGTTTGTAGGTTAATTGATTTGGTATAAATGTAAATTGTCCCGAGTGGGTGTAGGATAGTGTTGATCCACGATAGCAGGGATCACTGGTTGGTGCGGAACCCGGTGGGCCGAAGGGCCTGTTTCCGCACTGTATCGCTAAAACTCAAAACTCTACCTTTGGGCAGCTGATGCAAACGTTTAAAAGCATTTCCCACCAGATTCAAAAACAGCTTCACCTCTTGTTGTTATCAGATTCTTGAATGGACCTCCCATATGCTAAGGTTGTATTCTTGATCTTCCAATCTACCTCATGATGGTCTTTGCACTTTTTTAAATCTGCATTTTCTCTGGCAGTAACACCATAGTCTCCACTTGGTTGATTTTCTTTTATTGCATGACCCGATGTCTTTTTCTTATTTTAAGTCCTGTTAAAAAATGTTAGTTGGAGGTCTTTTATGTGGTGGGTGGGGGTGGGAAAGGGGGAAACTTTATTTCTTAATCCCCTACCTGGTCGGAGAGGCAGCATCCGTCCGAGCTGCTTCTTCGCCCTGTCCTCGCGGCCTACCATTGGACTGGAGCGGCGTTTCCTATCGGGACCGGCCGGGACTACAGCTTCGGCGGCGGCGGAGCGCTGGGATACCAACAGGGAGCGGGTGATGCCTTACCGGGTCGCCATGCGGTAAGCTCCGGAGCGTTGTTGCCGCCGACTCCCAACATCGTGGAGCTGGGGCTGCGGGCGTCCGGCCGCGGGCGGCGCTGGATTTGGAGCGCCGCGGAGCCTGGGTTCGAATTCGCCGGGGTCGGAGCTCCAACCGGCGCGGCCTGAGGACTACGAGTGCCCCGGTCTCCGGGGAGGAGGCAGCCGCTCCAGACTTTCCAAGCTGCTGAGGAATGTTTCACCCGACGCCGGAGTTCCATCTTCACGGCAAGAGGGCCCTGAAAATCATCAGACTGGCTGCAAGGCCACAAATGGGCCCCGACCTCGGGTGTTTCACAGAGGGAGAGGACTTAACTTTCTGGTGGCTTTCCCCACAGTGGAAAATTTTGATTCTGCTGTGGGGGGCGTTTGTGTTGAACTCTATAATGTGTTGTGTCCATTTTCTTTATTTTTTTAACATTTTTCTATGGTTTGTATGGAAACATTATCTATTTTATGTAAAGCACTTTGGTGTCAATGCGAGGACTTAAAATGTGCTAAATAAATACAATTTACTTACTTACTTACTTACTGATGTATGGTTTAATTACACTCATGTATAGTTACAATCAGCCTGGAGGCTATGCAAAACAAATAGTTTCACTGTACATGTGAGAATAATAAACCAATTCCATATGGTTATTCAGGAAATGGAGAATATGGATCAGGTGCAAGCAGTAGAGATTAGTTTAATTTGGCATCATGTTCGACACAGTGGGTTGAAGGGCCAATTCCTATACTGATCTATGTTCTATAATACCAATGCCAAATTGTTATTTTGATGTTCAATACCAAACTTTAATCAGTCTGGCCCAGCGCGATGCCGTCGGCTCCTTCCTCCTCCATGCAGCTGCGCTCGATCCGCTCAGACTGCTGCACCAGCGGCTGTTCCGCCCGCACACTCCGCCACCGTTTTTTTTCAATACAAAATTTAATTTATTTGATTATTTATGTTATTATTTACAAAACAAACAAAGCACCCACCACCATAATACAAACATTGCCAAGTATTCTTACCACTAAACATCAAATTAGTCCTGATTCAGGATACAGTCAATGCCCCGCAACGCCCAGCAGTCCCAGAACTCCTCCATGGTGGCCATGGACACTGCGTCTTCTTTGACACGGGACAGCTGGGCACAGACATAAACCCCGGAATAGGGGCAGGCGCCCACTGGCGTTTCATCTGCCGCCTCCCACTGCCGCTCCTCTGCTTCCCTGCACCGAGGCGCCATGTCCCGCTTGAGGAGGAGTGTCGGAACTTCAGGCCTCTCTTTGAAGAGCGCAGGACGTGATCTCATAGACAATTCACAGCCACCAACCTTCCAACATGCCAGTTTACATGGAACATAAAACAGAGAGCAGTACAGGAACAGAAACTGGTCCTTCTGCCCACAATGTATGTGCCAAACATAATGCTAAGACCAACTCTTATCTATCTGTACGTGATCCATAATCCCTCTCTTCCTTGCATAACCATGTGTTTATCTAAAAGCCTCATAAATCCTGCTATTGTATCTGTCTCCACCACTACCCCTGGCAGCGCATTCCAGGCAATGACACCTCTGTGTGTGTGTGTAAAAAAACTTGCCCCGCACATTTCCCTTAAACTTTACCCCTCTCACCTTAAGGCTATTCCATCTAGTATTTAATGTATCCATCCTGGGAATGAGCGTTTGATTCTCCAGGAAGACAAAGCAGGCACAAAATGCAGCCCCACCACCATTAATGAGTTGCATTCAAAAGCATCTTGTATGCCTCAGCGTAGCGAAATAGCTTTAATGTAACTGGCAAAACATCTTGAACAGATTGTCGTTGGCGGTGGAACTCTTTCAAAATCAAAAATAATGTGCCAGAAGCAAATGGAACGGCAGCCAACATCTGTAAGGAGAAAGGCAAGGCCATAATTCAAAGGCCCATGAATATTTATCTGATCCCCCTCCAGGATACGTTTCCCAACTCCTTTCTATTGGAAATCACTCTCCAACAGTTCTGTGCACAGGGAGCAGTTAGCCCTGAAGTCAGTGACCAGCTTTAATCTTTTCTTGAAACTGACATGAAACTTTTTGCAAATGTTATCTACTTGCACTGAAACTTTCAAGGAGTTATATATTTAACACCAACATCCCCCTTCCTTGGAATACAGGAGGCTGTGGGGGGGGAATCAAGAGGGGAAAAGACAATGGAATTTGGGCGTCAAATTCAGATGCTGTGTTGGGGTTGTATAAGATGTTAATGAGGCTGCATTTATAATAATATAATAATAATAATAACTGTATTTATAGAGCACTTTAAAAACAACCACTGTTGCCACAAAGTGCTGTACATGACTAATCATGGACAAAAAATTATTGCACGACAATAAAAACACTAGAAGAGAAAGTAAAAACAATAAAATTAAAAACATTAAAAGCACTAAAACAGGAGCAAAGTCTCAAGCAGGGTCAAAAGCCAAGGAATATAAATGTGTTTTAATACTGGTTTTGAAGATGGACAGTGAGGGGGCCTGTCTGATGTGCAACGGCAGAGTGTTCCATAGCGCTGGAGCAGCAATTAGAGTATTGTGTTCAGTTTTGGCCACCCTGCTCTAGGAAGGATGTTATTATGGTGGAAAGCATACATAGGAGATTTATGAGGATGTTTCCAAGACTCGAGGGCCTGAGCTATAGGGAGAGGAGCAAGGGGTGACCTTATAGAGGTGTATAAAATAATGAGGGGAATAGAAAAGGTGAATGCCCAGGGTAGTGGAATCAAGAACTAAACAGCTAAGGAATAAGGGAGGGATTTAATTGGAACCTGAGGAGCATTTTTTTTTTCTCACTGAGGGCAGTGGGTGTATGGAACCAGCTGCCAGAGGCAGGTACAATCACAACATTTAAAATACATTTGATAGGTATGGGGATATCTGTGGAATCCTCTGCCTCAGAAGGCAGTGGAGATCAATTATCTGGATGCTTTCAAGAGAGAATTACTCGAGTTCATTCCAAGAGTTCTCCCGAGTTTAAAAAAAATCACACTCGTGGTAAGCACGTAGAATGAACGTAGTGGGTACGTCGGAGCTCGGGGACGTCTCTTAGCGGCTCGTAACGCTAACGGCAGGTGTTCGGGAAGACTCGCTAATGGCAGGTAAGCTTGGGAAGACTGGTGAAGATTTTTCAACATGTTGAAAAATGTCCACGAGAGCCCCGAGTGCTTAGGAGCGGCCATTACCGTAAATCTCAGAGTTTGAATCAGGGCAAACTTGGGGAGAACTCTTGAATGAACTCGTACAGTGGGACAGGGCTTTAGGATAGAGCTCTTAAAGATAGCAGAGTCAAGGGATATGGGGAGAAGGCAGGAACGGGGTACTGATTTTGGATGATCAGCCATGATCACAGTGCTGGCTCGAAGGGCTGAGTAGCCTACTCCTGTACCTATTGTCTATTGTCTATTGATAGGGAAGGTTTAGAGGGATAGGAGCCAAACATAGCAAATGGGACTCCCTTCCTCCAGCATCCTTTCATTGCCGTGTAAATCCACTTGGCTTCAGCCATTGCAACATATGCTCAGCCCACTACAGACTGTTATGTCGTTTTCCCCAAAGTGGGGACAAATAGTACAGACAGAGGATATTTGGCCCAACGAGTGCTTGTCTCTTTTTATGCACCACTCAATGCTCTCTCCAGTACTTTCTCTACTACATGTATCATGTGCAGCTCCCGGCTCCCCTGTGTGTCTGTCTAATCCCCGACTCACATACAATAATAAAAAGTAACAGCTGATGCTGGTTTACGCCAAAGATAGATACAAAGTGCTTGAGTAACTCGGTGTTCTCAGGCAGCATCTCTGGAGAAAGATCCAAAAGCTGGAGTAACTCAGCGGGACAGGCAGCATCTCTGGAGGAAAGGAATAGGTGTTGTTTCGAGTCGAGGCCCTTCTTCAGAGAGTTCAGGGGGGAGGGTAAACTAGAGATATGAAAAGGTACAGACCAAATGAATGAAAGCTATGCAATCTTTTCCAAGTCCAAATCCAGGTCAGCATCGATGATTGAGGAAAGGTGGGGCCCACAATGGTCCAGTGTTGGCTGTGGAGAACATGATGCAAACAGTGAAACTCAGCAGGACGGCAATGAAACTAGAGGGACCACTAAAGTGGGGGAGGAAAGGAGAGGGAGGGAATGCAAGGGTTACTTAAAGTTAGAGAAACCAATATTCATGCCACTGTGTTGTAAGCTGCCCAAGCGAAATATGAGGTGGTGTTCTTCCAATTTGCATTTGGCCTCACTCTGACAGTGGAGGAGGCCCAGGACCGAAAGGTCAGAAAGGTAATCGCTGGAGAAAATAGATAGGGGACGATTCGAGTCGGGACCCTCTTCACTCATGTTTGTCCATTTCTTGTGATTATTGAAGACGTGCCTCTGCTGTAAATAAACGGGAGCCAAAATATTGACATTTACAAAGCCTGGCAAGTGATAGGTGGATACAGGTGAGCGGGTGGTGGGTGGGGTAGGGTTGGAGAAGGGGAGTGAGATTAACCTTTCTCTCTTACTCCATACATCTCTCAATCAAATCCCCCTTCACCTGGATCCACCATTAACTTGCCAGGCTGTGCCTCCTCCTCTCTTTCCCATCTTTCCCTCCCCACTCATCTCCCACCCCAATCAGTCTGTAGAAGGGTCCCGACCCGAAACGTCACCTGTCCACTCCCTCCACATAGAAACATAGAAAATAGGTGCAGTAGTAGGCCATTCGGCCCTTCGAGTCAGCACCGCCATTCAATGCGATCATGGCTGATCAGCCAAAACCTGTACCCCGTTCCTGCTTGTTCCCCATATTCCTTGATTCCGTTAGCCCATAGAGCTATATCTAACACTCTTGAAAACATCCAGTGAATTGGCCTCCACTGCCTTCTGTGGCAGAGAATTCCACAGATTTACAACTCTGTGAAAATTTGTTTTTTCCTCATCTCAGCCCTAAATAGCCTACCCCTTATACTTAAACTGTGGCCCTTGGTTCTAGACTTCCCCACATCAGGAATATTTTTCCTGCATCTAGCCTGTCCAATCCCTTAAGAATTTTACATGTTTATCTAATATTCCCTCTCATCCTTTTAAATTCCAGTCGACTCATTCTTTCACCATATGTCTGTGCCTCCATCCCGGGAATTAACCTGGTGAACCTATGCTGCATTCCCTCAATAGCAAGAATGTCCTTTCTTCAATTCGGAGACCACAACTGTACACAATGCTCCAGGTGTGGTCTCACCAGGGCTCTGTACAACTGCAGTAGGACCTCCTTGCTCCTTGACTCAAATCTTCTCGCTATGAAGGCCAACATGCCATTTGCTTTCCTCACTGCCTGCTGTACCTGCTTGCTTACTTTCCATGACTGATGTACAAGGACACCCAGGTCTCGTTGCACCCCCCTTTATCCTAATCTGACACCATTCAGATAATAATCTTGTTCTTGCCACCAAAGTGGATCACCTCACATTTATCCACATTATACTGCATCTGCCCACTCACCTGCATGGATTGGCGACTGCCTTGGTGAAAACACCACACGATCACTGCAATAATCTCGGAGATTTCCCAGTTGTTAAGAAGCATTACATAAACCCAACTTGTAGGAAGTTCAAGTGTTCAAGTGAGTTTATTGTCATGTGTCCCTGTATAGGACAATGCAATTCTTGCTTTGCTTCAGCACACAGAACATCGTAGGCATTTACTACAAAACAGATAAGTGTGTCCATATACCATAATATAAATATATACACACATGAATAAATAAACTGATAAAATGAAAATAACAGAAAATGGGTTATTAATAATCAGAGTTTTGTCTGAGCCAGGTTTAATAGACTGATGGCTGTGGGGAAGTAGCTATTCCTGAACCTGGTTGTTGCAGTCTTCAGGCTCCTGTACCTTCTACCTGAAGGTAGCAGGGAGATGAGTGTGTGGCCAGGATGGTGTGGGTCTTTGATGATACTGCCAGCTTTTGAGGCAGCGACTGCGATAAATCCCCTCGATGGAAGGAAGGTCAGAGCCGATGATGGACTGAGCAGTGTTTACTACTTTTTATAGTCTTTTCTCTTGTCAAGTTCCTCTTGTCTCCAGAAAATAAAGGTGTCTAGTATTCTTTAAAACACCGATTCCCAAGTTTCTAAAGGAAGCCGTTTGTTTTCTTTGCTGTCGGCAGATATTTGAAAATATAATCTTGCACATTTATTAAAGATTCAATGTAATTAATAGAATAATTCTGTGGCAAGATAATCCTGCTGTGAAATCTATTTTTAAGTGAACGGTAGATATTCTGCACATTCCATGATTTGATTTGGTTTGACTCATACTAACAAATAATATGTAGGAGTTATCGGCAGTACTCTCAGGGAACGTGGGAGTTTAAACCTGTGTTACATTTTAAAGGCTCTGATTTTGCAAATAAATGATTTAACTTGCCGCATGTTGAAATGCATGTCCTAAACTGCCTCTGTCTTTCTACTGATTTAAACAGCGGAGATTGCTGGAAATGTTCTTCAGTAAAGGTCAGTAATGGTCCTTGACAGGAGATATTATTCTGGATGCGTTGAGAAAGCTCAGCTCATTCTTTCAACCTTGCGGAGATTGTTACGATCTCAGGTCAGCATGACATGAGCTAAATGCTACTGCATTGGTTTGCATGGAGAGTAGGCAACAAGTGGAATTACATTATCTGCCTGACATTTACTCTGACTTTAGGCCAGAGTGGGTGGCTGATCGGAATCTTAACCAAGTCAGGATACCAGCAGAAGTTTTAATAATTCCCATCGCAGTAAATTAATTATCTGATCTTTAAGGGATCATTTTACAATGTGCCTGCCAGTTCACAAAGAATTCAAATGAAAGGAAAGATATTGTCAAGCTTGAAAGGGTTTAGAGAAGATTTACTGGCCACGCCATTGTAGAATTATGATGCTCAAGGAGGCCATTCAACCCATCGGGTCCATGGTAGCTCCCAGCAGAGTAATCCCATCAGTCCCGTTATCCTTCACCTGTAGCCTTGCAGCTTGCTGTCCCTCACACGCCACTCACACACTTAGGGAACTCACTGGTAAGTGGCGAGTCTCTGCGTGCTTAGTTTCATTTAGTTTAGTTACGGGATACAGCGTGGAAACAGGTCCCTTGGCTCACAGAGTCTGCGCCGACCAACGCTCACACTATGCTACATAATCTAGGGACAATTTACAATGTTACCAAGCCAATTAGCCTAGAAACCTGTACGTCTTTGGAGTGTGGGAGGAAACCAGAGCACCAGAGAAAACCCGCGTGGGTCATGGGGAGAACGCACAAATCCGCACAGACAGCACCCGTAGTCAGGATCAAACCTAGACCTCTGGAACTGTGAGGCAGCAACTCTACCTCAGCACCATTGTGCCTGTTCCAGAAGAGGATCTATTGTACTCATGTACAGCATGATTTGGACCGGATCACATGCAGAACAACCACTTCACTGTATCTCTGCGCACGTGACAACAAATAAACTAAACTACATATTGGGTGTCAGCACTAGCAGCTACCAAGCAGTTTCTAGATTAGATGCCCGGTCCGTGCTGATGTGACACTTCACCGGGCTGGTTGCTGGAATGACAGACTGGGAGATGAGAAAAACACAGCTGCCGCCCTGTGTGCAGCTAGGACGGGATGTCATGGTGCACATGCACACAGCAGGTAGGGAGGGATTTCACGGTGCACATGCATACAGCAGGTAGGGAGGGATTTCACGTCGCACACAGTAATGCACATGATGGCTAAACGCACCAGCTGACTCATGAAGCTGCTTCTAGGCCATGGTGAGCACCAGACAATGTTAGTTAATCCAACCCAAGAAGCAAATCAGTGCATATCTTGAGCGTTGATCGCAGTGTTTGGAAGAAAACAAATACATAGCACGTAATGGCGACACAAGGAACTGCACATGCTGGAACCCTGAGCAAAAGACTAAGTGTTGGAGGAACTCTGCGGGTCAGGCAGAGTCTGTGGAGCGAAGGGGCGCACAACCGTTTTGGTCAGGGACGCTTCTTTGGGCTGATGAAGTACGGGAGAGAAAGTTGGATGTTGAAATACTCAAGCAACATGGAACAGCAACTACAACGTTCAGTGAAACGTATTGATCTTTCAGTGTCTAATCACATTTGTGAATGGTTTAAGTGGATTGATCATACTTAATCTTATTCTGCTCATCTGCTAGAAAAGGACCTCTCTTTTCTAGCTTTCTCCCCCCTACTCCACCAGTCTGAAGAATGGTCCAGACCTGAAATGTCATCTATCTATTCCCTCCACAGATGCTGCCTGACCCGCTGAGTTCCACCAGCTGTTGTTTGCACATGGCAGGTAATTTTAGCCTGTGCTGCATTGCACCACAACTTGCTCTACACAATCCTGGAGGTCATACAGTCATATAGTGATACAATGTGGAAACAGGCCCTTCAGCCCAACCTGCCCACATCAGCCAACAGCCCAGCTACACTAGTCTCACCTGTCCACATTTGGTCCATATCCCTCCAATGTACCTGTCTAACTGTCCTATTCATGTACCCATCTAACTGTTTCTTAAACGTTGGATTAGTCACTGCCTCAACCACCTCCTCTGGCAGCTCGTTCCATACACCCACCACCCTTTGTGTGAAAAAGTCACCCCTCAAATCCCTATTAAATCTTTTCCCCTTCACCTTAAACCTATGTCCTCTGGTCCTCGATTCACCTACTCTGGGCATGAGACTGTGCATCTACCCAATCTAATCCTCTCATGTGTAGGAAGGAACTGCAGATGCTGGTTTAAACTGAAGATAGACACAAAAAGCTGGAGTAACTCAGCTGGACAGGCAGCATCTCTGGAGGGACGGAATGGGTGACGTTTCACGTCGAGACCCTTCTTCAGACTGGTTAGGGATAAGGGAAACGAAATAAATAGCTGGTTAGGGTCAAGGGAAACAAGAGATATAGGGACTGGTTAGTGATAAGGGAAACAAGAGATATAGGGACTATATCCAGAGATGCTGCCTGTCCCACTGAGTTACTCCAGCTTTTTGTGCCTATTCCGCTCATGATTTTATCCACCTCAATAAGATCACCCTCACCCTCCTGCGCTCCAAACGTAAAATAAAATAGAAAATGTTGGAATTGTTCAGGCAGCACGAGTGCAGACAGGGAGGAAGGCCAATGCCTAAGGTTAGTGCTTCCTGACGCACATAACCTATTGCCTCTGGTGTAAATGTCAATGAAATTATGTGAATCCCAATCAGTAGATATTCTCCATTTTAAAAATAGGTTCAGACTTCGGGAAGCAAAAGGAGTTAAGTCCTACTGATCAAAACAGAACATAATTCTTGTTAATGAAGCCTCGATTATTTATTTTTTTGAGTGCTGTTATTTTCAGGTTCTGCTTTGAACTAGATGCTTGAGACGTTCGATGTCAAATTGCTGCATTTCAGATAAGTCATCCGTGTAGTCACTGCACATCTTTACTCTATGCATTTACAATTTAATAAAATCCCAAGGCAGGACTAAAAGCTTTGAAGAGCACTTGAATGCCATCAGTTGTCACAGAATAAATTACCCACAGGTAATTATTCGTGATAATCAGAGGTTTGATTTTATGCTTCTTAACTCCAGCGTTTACCAACTCCAGTGATTAGACTTTTATTAGCATTGATTTGATAAGATACCGAGCCTTTTACTCTATGTGGGAAGATTGTTGTGGAGAAGGACTGTGCTGTGGTTGGGGAAGAATCCTGAGGTATAAGGATAATCTTGCTCCTATCCTTGCTGGAGTCACTGGCTCTACCTGAGGGGTAACTTTTTTTACAACATGGAACAGAGGAGGTAGATGAGGCTTTGTTCTTTGTTTTAGGTCCTAAGGCAGGCGGGACAAGTCATTTGCAGAATAATTTTCTCGAATCTATTTTGGGAGTAGTTGCGTTAGTTCACAAGTCGTATATGGGGGAAAGCAGAATTAGACCATTCGGCCCATCGCGTCCACTCTACCATTCAATCATGGCTGATCTATCTTTCCCTCCAAACCCCATTCGCCAGCCTTCTTCGCATAACCGTTGACACTTTTACTACTCAAGAATCTGTCAATCTTTGCCTTAAAAATACCCAATGACTTGGCATCCACACCACCTGTGGTAATGAATCCCACAGACTCATCACCCTCTGACTAAATAAATTAATCCTCATCTCCTTTCTGAAGGTATGCTCTTTAATTCTGAGACTGTGCCCTCTGGTCCTAGACTCTCCCACTAGTGGGAACATCCCAGAGACTCACCACATCCACTCTATGCAAACTTTCACTACAGTGACTGAACATCCATAGTAAAGATGAGGGAGTGGGGGCAGAAGAAGGGTCTCGACCCAAAATGTCACCCAGTCCTTCTCTCCAAAGATGCTGCCTGCCCCCACTAAGTCACTGCAGCCCAGCTTCGATTTAAACCAGCATCTGCAGTTCTTAACTCCATCTCACGTCAGCGTTTACAGAGTTTTTCCAGCATTTTCTAAATACTCCAATTTAAAAAAAGAAGTGATATGAAGCCTAAACTGTTACAATTTATTCAAAAACCTATTTTACGGACATCAATAACTTTACAACATAATTACCAATTATCCCTGTTTTGATTAGAAACAATGGGCCATTGTGGGCTTCACGATCCAGAGATATCGCTCATTCATTTGTTCTATGCCTGACCCCTGGGCTCCCCTTTTCTGAGTTACCTCCAGCTTTTTGTGTCCCCGCTGACCTTTTGTGTGTCTACCTTCAATGTAGGGTTGCTTTGCAGTACTTACCCTGATAATCGGAAATAACAAAGGCATAGATAAAGAAAGTAATGAAGGGTGAATGGTCTATTTATGTGGCTCGCTGGCTTCCTCACTGCTGAGCATTATTAATTCCCTGTGATCAGCTTTCACTGACAGGTTTAGTTATTCCATCTCAATGCCGATAGCATGATGAATGATTTATCAATCAGCTTCTTCATAATGCTTTCAAACCACGAACTACAAGATTACTGAGCAACTACTTACGTGCAGCATTCACTTTGAACCTCAATCTATGCCTTTGACTTCCTGCCAATACTTTTGCAGTCCTGGGGGATTGAAGTCAGCTCATGACAGGTTGCCACTGTTATACTCAGAAAGAAAGAACAGACATCAGTTAACTGCTCTTGCCAGAGTGTGTAATATTCAGCACAATCCATATTTGGTACCCACATATAAAGGCCGTGTAAGAATGGAAACAAGAACAAGAATTACTATTAAATTTGGACTTTCTTCGATTTATACTTATCACAGTAAGTCGGCATTGGGTACATTAGGTAGGAGTGGAGAAACAAGACTTTTGCTCCATCTGGTCGATGGTGGTCTTTATGGTCCACCCACCCCACCCCTCCCCACCTGTGGCACCATCAGTTCATGCCGACCTCACTCACGGACTTGTTCAGTGGAACACAGTTGGAAAGTGTGCGATGAAGCTTACTATCTACTATGATAATAAATAAATTACATAATTCCATTAATCTCATTTCATCTTGTATCAATCTGCCATCACCTTGATGAAGTACCACTGGGTCCATTTTCAATGTTACTCATTTTAGAGTCAAGAGTCAAAACTGTTTAATTGTAACAAGAACACAGAGTGCTGTAGAAACTCAACAGGTCAGCCAGCATCTCTGGAGAACATGGATCGGGACTGAAGTCTGAAGAAGGCTCCCGACTCGAAACACTATAGAAACAAATAAAACTCTCAAAAGGATAGATGCAGGAAAAATGCTCCCGATGTTCGGGGAGTCCAGAACCAGGGGTTACAGTTAAGAATTAGGGATAGGCCATTTAGGACTGAGATGATGAAACATTTCTTCACCCAGAGAGTTGTGAATCTGTGGAATATTCTGCCACAGAAGGCATTGGAGGCCAATTCTCTGGATGTTTTCAAGAGAGAGTTACTGAGCTCTTGGGACTAAAGGAATCAAGGGATATGGGGAAAAAGCAGGAACGGGATACTGATTTTAGATGATCAGCCATGATCGTATTAAATGGCGGTGTTGGCTCGAAAGGCCGAATGGCGCACTCCTGCACCTATTTTCTATGTTTCTACGTTTCTATCTTTCTCCAGAGATGCTGCATGACCCATTGAGTTACTCTGGCCTTTGAGTTCTAAACCAGCATCTGCAGTACTTTGTTTCTGCCTTCTGCCAAGTGGTCATGGGAGTGGAAGGCAACCTCATCTCCATTACACAGCTACATCTCTTCACCAGATAAAAGCTGTCCAGGGTCTGACCTCCCCAGAGGAGCGTGGATGGGTGAAACTCAACAGACTTGGTACTGGAGTTGGGCGTTTCAATGCCAGCGTGTGGAGATGGGGGCTCCGCCAGAGCCCAGCCTGTGAATGCGGAGCAGAACAACAGACAGCCAACCATGTCATCTCTGGGTGCCCGCTCTACCACCCACCCAATGGAGCTCAGGTCCTGGCAGACATTGACGCAGGGACAACAACCTGGCTGCTCAACAACCGGCTTGAGATCTAACTATTCCTTTGGTTAATGTTTCATTCGCTAGAAGAAGAAACCTTCCAATGTTTAATTGTCCTATATGCCGACAACAGAACAATTAAATTCTTACTTGCAGCAGTTTAACAGGCCCATAAACACAATACGCACAGAAAAATCAAAATCAAAAAATTCAAGTACTGTAATACTGGTGCAAAAACCCAAAGTCCGTAGTGCATACGATACAATAAACTGCAAAGGCAGCATCCATGGAAGTTCTTAGTTGCTGAAGTTAGTGTTGTGCATTATTCAAGAACCTGACGGTTGCTGGGAAGAAGCTGTTCTTCCCAACCTCATGGTCAAGGTTTTTCAGGCTCCTGTACCTTCTTCCTGATGGAAGGAGTGAAATGAGACTGGGCATCCACAGTGTGGTGTGGGTCTACAAAGGTGTGGGTCCACAGTGTGGTGTGGGTCTGCCTCTTTCACTGAACAGATCAGTACCTATGATGGACAGTGTCCACTGTTCTTTGTAATCTCCTTCGAGCCAACAGACAATAGGCAGAGAATAGACAATAGGTGCAGGAGGAGGCCATTCGGCGCTTCGAGCCAGCACTACCATTCGATGTGATCATGGCTGATCATCCCCAATCAGTATCCCTGTTCCTGCCATCTCCATATCCCCTGACTCCGCTATCTTTAAGAGCCCTATCTACCTCTCTCTTGAAAGTATCCAGAGAACCGGCCTCCACCGCTCTCTGAGGCAGAGATTTCCACAGACTCACAACTCTCTGTGAAAAAAAGTGTTTCCTCATCTCCATTCTAAATGGTTTACCCCTTATTCTGGTCGTTCGAGTTTCCAAACCAGATCATGATGCACCAGGTCAATATGTTCTCTACTACACACCTGGAGAAGTTCAATCGAGTATTTGTTGACATACCAAATCTCCTTCTTCTGAAAAAGTCGAGGCGTTGATGAGCTTTCTTTGTGATTGCATCAATGTGCTGGGCCTAGGACAGATCTTCGGAGATATGCACACCCTAAACTTGAAGTTATTGACTCTCTCCACCAAAACCCCTTTAATGAAGACAGGTTCCTTGGTCTTGGTTTTTAATTTCCTCTACTTTAATGGAAGAAAACCTTGCTACAATTAGCAAGTGAACATTCTGGTACACTACATAAACCCTAATCCACTTTGATTGTAATTCTGTTCAAGTCTACTGTGGTTGCAGCAACCTCAGTATATGCGAGCACCAGCAAAGTGAGGGAGCTTAAACCAATGTGCACAATTCATGGAGTATTTAAATAGCAAAAAAACCTTTGTTGATATCTTGGAATTAACCTCAATTTGGATTACAGAAATGACAGATGCACTACATCTAGAGAGAATTAGGTTTGTCTTGAATGATAAATCGGAAAGTTTTAAAAATAATGTCTCCTTTTATTGAATTTCTTGAGCAATATAATGGAGGCAGAAAATAATTTGAAACTGATCGTAGGGCTGGGTGAACGGTCACGGACATATCTCCTCTTTTTTCTTTCTTTCCTTTTTCTCTCTCTTCTCTTTCTTCTCTTTTAAAATTAATGTTCTGTTTGAAAAATGTTATAATTGAAACTGTGCTCGAGTTGTAGAACTGTCAATTTCTTTTCAATTAAAATATATATTAAAAACAAATAAAATATATTTACAATAAAATATATATTAAAAAAACAACTTTCAGTTGAACAAGTAATTGGAAGCTGTATTCACACTGAGTGGAATGAACCGTCTGCAAACCACAGGAGGGGCTTAATACAAAACTATGAGAGGCATAGATAGTCAGAACCTTTTCCCCAGGGAGGTAATGTCTAAGAATAGAGAGCATAGCTTTAAGGTGAGAGGGGCAAAGTTTAAAGGAGATGTACAGGGCAAGTGTTTGTCACAGAGGGTGCCTGGAATTCATTGCCTGGGGCAGTGATGGAGGCAGAAATCATAGTGGTATTTAAGAGGGTTTTAGGTAGGCACGTGGATATGAAGGAAATGGAGGGATATGGATCAAATGCAGGCAAAGTAGACCAGTTTAACTTGGCATCATGTTTGGCATGGGTATTGTGGGCTGAAGGGCCTGTTCCTATGTGGTTCTGTTCTGCAACCCAAAAAAAAATAATTTGAGGTGATTACTTTATAATTATTTTACGTTGTCTGACATTTCATTATATAATTAGAGATTTACAGGCAAATGTCAATTGGAGAAGTGCTTACTGAGCAGTGGTTTTGAGTTTCCTGTGTATGCAGTATGATTGGGCACAGGTTCGAAAATCATCGCCATAGCAACATGCTTTATGTTCACCGTGAGCGCCAACATCCGGAAACAAATCCATCTCCCTTTCACGTTTGATTTGTTGACGAAAACGCAGCAAGATTTGTTTTGCACTTAATTGGATTTTTGTTCCTAAGTTCTTGCAGCTTTTAAAACTTCTGGTTATTATCAAAATCAAAACCTATTGATGTCACAGTGTGCACTGATTGATGGCTAATGGTGACTAACTTATAAGAGAGAACATTTTAAATTAGAAT
This sequence comes from Leucoraja erinaceus, assembly GCF_028641065.1. Taxonomy (NCBI): domain Eukaryota; kingdom Metazoa; phylum Chordata; class Chondrichthyes; order Rajiformes; family Rajidae; genus Leucoraja; species Leucoraja erinaceus. Next base: position 17,066,734 of record NC_073406.1, read on the forward strand.
TTACAAGTCTCCTTCCTTCTTCATGCTTCTGTTGCTAGAATGGAGCAAGGCCATGACTTTCCAGAGATGCAGGGTGCCTGTTAAAGCTGAGTTACTCCAGCATTTTGTATAAGGTTCGGGTGTGAACAGTTTGAAGGAGATCTGCAGTTCCTTCTTTTAACACAGGGGGTGAGGAAGCCAGGGTTGTTGGTCCACCAGTAGATACAAATTGCTGCAATAGAGTGGGAAAAAAAGCATCTCTGGAAGTCAAAAGGGTGGAGCTGACAGAGGGTTGCAGTATTTTCAGGACTCTGATGAGTATTCTCAGCCTGAAGATGTATTTACATTTAATGTGAGAGATGCTTACAGGATAAGCCTTAGGTGAGCTTGGAGCAGGGAATACCACCCGGAAATCTGACGTTACTGAGATGACATGACTGTGGTTGAGGAAAGGGAAAGCTCAATGTTCCAGGGCATGGAAGTTTCTGAAGTGACTTGTGGGAGGGGCGGGGGGGGAGGGGGGGGTGGCAGCAGGAGATGCAAAGGAGAAGCAGGAGTTGGACCACCGATTGGGGAGATCACAATGACAGTACTCAGGGCGGCATGTGCCGCAGCGGCTGCGTTGCTGCCATACAGTGCCAGAGACCCCGGTTCAACCCTGACTACGAGTGCTTGTTTGCTTGTTCTCCCCGTGACCTGTGTGAGTTTTCACCGGGGTTTCCGGCTTCCTCCTACACTCCAATGCCGTGCAGGTTTGTAGGCTATCTGGCTTGGTATAATTGTAAACTGTCCCTAGTGTTTGTCGGATAGCGTAAATGTGCGGGGATCGCTGGTCGGCTAGATGAGCCGAATGGCCTGTTTCCGTGCTGTATCTGTAAACTAAACTGAACTAAATCCTAGAAGGATCATCAAATTAGGCCGTAAGGGTCGCACCTTGGAATAGGAGAGGGACAATCATTTTGCTGGGATTATACGATAGGACTCACAGAGGTTAATGGGAAATAGAGGAACAGATATTTCAGTAAACTGCAGAAAGGTCCCAGAGCAACAGGATTATAGTAGTGGGAGTGTGAGTGGGAGTGGGAGTGGGAGTGGGAGTGGGGGGGGGGGGGGGGGGGGGGGGGGGGGGTCGTAACAGAACAGTATTTATTACTCATCCTTCATTGCTTTTACACTAAGTCACTTCTTAAGCCATTTAAGAGTCAATCAGGTGGGTGAATCTGGAGTCATTTCCAGGTCAGTCTGGGTAAGGATGGCAGATTTCATCCCTGAAAGGATTAATGGACCGGGGATTTGCACAGCAGTACAGTGGTTTTGCAGTCTCCATTATCGAGACGAAACGTTTTGCCTCCTCCTCTCTTCCAGACTGAAATTAAATTCCACAGTTGCCATAGTGGGATTTGAGCTCAGGTCTCTGGATTATTGCACTAGCAATCCAATCATTGCAGCAAAGCCACACAACCACCTCCAGTCAATTGAGTAAAGCAGATGAGTTCTACTGCTTTAGTGAATAGAAAGAATATTTCTCTTAAATAGGCTTCACTAAACACAATTCCCAGCTTGGCTGTATTGGAATTCAGGACAATTGATTACAGCTTGGAAATAGGCCCTTTGGTTCATTAAGTCCACGCCGACCTGCGATCACCTGTTCACACAAGTTCTATGTTATCTCACTTTCTCATCCAGTCCTTTCACAGTAGAGGCAATTCACAGAAGCCAATTAAACCTCAACACCCACACGTCTCTAGGATGTGGGAGGAAATGGAACACCCGGAGGAAACCCACGCGGTTTCATGGGAGAACGTGCAAACTCCATACAGAAAGTGGCTGAGGTCAAGATCAAACCCAGGTCTCTGGTGCAGCGAGACAACAGCTCTACAAGCTACGCCACTGTGCTGCCCGTCGCATAGGTGAGGATTTAATAGGGAGAAGGTTGAAGGGATAACTTGACCATTAGAGGAAGGCCTACACTGGATGCACTGAAACGAGAGGGTTGTAAATACAGCAATATTTACCGCGGGATGTATGTCATATGGAATTCACCATGTTTTGGAACAAGAATCTGCTCTCAAGCAGAGGGCTGCAGGCTTTGACTCCCATCTGATTCAGCCTGGGCTCTGAAGACAAGACAAACCAGGCAGGCAACGAGGGACGTCCGATGAATTAAATTGCAATTATTGTCAATACGGAAGGCCAGATAGGTAAAGCGGATGAACCCAGAGCAAGCATGGATACATAGGATTGGGAATTACAGTCCATTACAGAAACATGGCTAATTAAGATGGTACACAAAATTGGTGGAGAAACTCAGCTGGTGCAGCAGCATCTATGGAGCGAAGGAAATAAGCAACGTTTCGGGCCAAAACCCTTCTTCAGACATCGATTTTCTAGCATCTGCAGTTCCTTCTTAAACACATGGCTAAGTAAGAGACAGGACCACTGGCGCAGCGGTAGAGTTGCTGCCTTACAGTGCCAGAGACTTGGTTTCGATCCTGACTAACGATGCTGTATGTGTGGAGTTTTCTTACGTTCACCCTGTGACCACAGGGATTTTCTCCGGGTGCTCGGGTTTCCTCCCATACTCCGTAGATGCACAGGTTTGTAGGTTAATGGGGCTCGGTAAACAATTGTGAATTGTCCTGAGTGTGTAGGATAGTGCTAGTGTACGGGGTGATCGCTGGTCGGTGCGGACTCGGTGGGCCGAAGAGCCTGTTTTCGCACTGTATCTCTAAAGTTTAAAGTCACAAGTCTTATTGTTCCACGGTACACGTGCCACAGGCGGAATGAAGATGGAGGAAAAAACGATGGGGGAGTTGCAGTTTTGATTGAGAGAACATTTTAGCAATCCAAGATGAAATTATTGAAGGATTGTCCAGTGGGGCTTTATAGCTGGAGCTGAAACAAAGGAAAGGGGTGATCACCTTGTTGGGATTGTACTAAAGGCCCCAAATAGTCAATAGGAAATAGAGGAACAAACATCCAGGAAGGTTGGGGAGAGAAGCAAAAATGATAGTGTTTTCCTGGCAGGAGACTTTAACTTTTGTAAAAGCAACTTGCATTGTTATAGTGCTGAGGGCTTAGTTTGGTTGGAATTTCTTAAGTATGTCCAGGAAAGTTTTTCCAGATAATTTATGGAGGGCAAAGTGGGACTTACTCTTGGGAAATAAAGCAGGATAAATGACTGAGGTAGAAGTGAGAGAACAATTTGGCACTATCGACCACCGTCTGTTAGTTTTAAAATAGTTACAGAAAAGGACAGAACTGATCCTCGTTGACCTTCTAGATTGGGGGAAGGCCAACTTTGACAGGAGCTTGCAAGATTTGTTTGGATGATGTTTTTGAGTATCTGGCAATAGGAGGCCGGTGAGAGTTCAATGTCTGCACATGATCGTGTTCGAGTGAAGTGCAAGGCTGGCAGGAGTAGAGAGTCCTGCTTGACAAGACAAATAGCAGTTCTGGTTAGGAAAAAGAAAGAGGCTTGGGGCAGATACAGGTAGTTAGAATTAAGTGGAGGCATGGAGGCATAAAGGAGAATATTTTAAAAGGACACCAGGAGGGCAAGAAGGGGCATGACTTAGCTTTGCCAGAGAAGTTTAAGGAAAATTCAAAGAGTTTGCAAGTATATTAAGGGGTAAACCGTAACTGTGAAGAAAATAGGACCCTGAAGTGGACATCTATGTGTGGAACCGCAGGCAATTGGTGAGGTCGTCAATGAGAATTTTATTGATTTTACCTTGGAGAAAGACATTAAGACAAGGGAACGTTAGAAAGTTAATGGGGATGTTTTGGGGATAGTAAGCATTACAGTGGAGGAGGTGCTCGACATCTCAAAATGCATGAAGGTAGATAAATCACTGGGGTCTGATCAAGTATATCCAAGAATATAGCGGGAAACAAGGGAAGAAATTACAGGAGCCCTAGTTGGGATCATCATTGGCCATGGGTCATGGGTGGAGCTGCCAGAAGACTGGGGGATGGCAAATATTGGGCTTTTATTTAAGAAGGCCTACAAAGGAAAACATGAGAACAATAGACCAGTAAGTTTAACGACTGTGGTAGGAAAGTTACTGGGAGGGATTCTGAAGAATATGCGACACATGCATTTAGAAACACAACGATTGATTAGAGAGAGAAATGCCTTATTTTTTTGAAACCGTAACCAAGAAAGTATTTAAGGGCAGGGCGGTAGATGTAATATATGTGGACTTCAGCAAACCCTTTGATAAGATTGGCTGCTCAAATGGAACTCAGGGAGAGCTAAATAATTGGTTACATAATTGGCTTGATGGAAGGAAACACAGAGGTTCTGGAAGGTTCTTTTTCAGACTGAACGCCTGTGACTAGTGATGTGACTCTGGGATTGATGCTGGGCCCATTTGTGTTTGTCCTCGATATCAACAACTTGGATGAGAATGTGCAAGGCATGATGAGTAAGTTTGTGGAAAATATGAAAATAAGTGGTATTGCATACAGTCAAGAAGGTTATCGAGAATTACATTGGAATCTTGATCAGTTTGGTGAATGGGTCGAGGAATGGCAAATAGAGTTTAATTTAGATAAGTGCGAGGTGTTGAAAGTTGCAAAGTCACACTAGAGTAGGACTTTTGCAGTGAAAGGCAGGGTCCTGGGGAGCACTGTAGAACAGAGAGACCAAGTGATATGGGTGCATAGTTCCCTGAAAGTGGCATCGCAGGTAGTTTGGGCGGTGAAGAAGGCTTTTTGCACGCTGGCTATCTTTCTTCAGGGCACAGTGTATAGGAGTTGGGAGTTTATGTTACAATTCTGCAAGACGTTGGTGAGGCTGCACCTGAAGTATTGTGTTCAGTTTATGTCACCAGCGACAGGAAACATCTCACAAAGCTGGAAAGAGTACAGTGAAGATCGCCAAAGGTATTGCCAGGACTCAGGGGGCTGAGCTATAGGGAGAGGTTGGGCAGGCTAGGGCTTATTCCTTGGAGTGCAGGAGGCTGATGAGTGATCTGATGGAGGTCCATGAAATTGTAAGGGGAATAGATAGGGTGAGTGCACACAATGTATTCCTAGAGTAGGGAAATTAAGAACTAGAGGGTACAGGTTTAAGGTGAAGGGGAATGAGAAACCTAAGGAAAAGCCTTTTCACACACAGGCTGGTGAGTACATAGAACAAGCTGCCAGAGGAGGTAGTTGAGATAAGTACAATAACAACATTTGGCCAGGTACATGGATAGGATAGGTTTTGAGGGATATGGGGCATGCACAGGTGGATGGGAATAGCTTAGATGGGGCATCTCAGTGTGCATGGACGTGTCAGGCTGCAGGGCCTGTTTCCGTGCGCTATGCCTCTAGGTGTGCCCTTGAAAACATAGGAAACAAGCAAGGAAGGTGATTGCCTCGGGGGAAGTCTACAAATGCTCATTTACCACTTCACTGCGTGTGAATGATGCCGGGTCTGGCTGCCTGCCAGAACGCCCACCCGGCCTTTTACTCTTTCTGCACCTGATTCCTGGGAGCTATAGGATCAGAACATATCCTTGGGGTGTTGATGTGGCATGCTGTTCCTTTTTCGTGGGATCTCCAATTAACCCTTTTAACCCCAATCTTTTGTTTTCAGCAACAGTGGCAGCAAATCAAAATTTTTTTCCCTTTCCTCATTCTTCAGTTCTTCTTATCTTTCCCGCTCTAGCAAGGGCTTGTTTCCACGCTGTATCTGTAGAACTGAAAACTAAAACTACCATTCCCACCAACTCCTGCCGATTTCTGGCCTATGACTGCTACTCAAAGTGGAGCAGGAACATTAAGAATGGATTGTACACAAAAATGCTGGAGAAACTCAGCGGGTGCAGCAGCATCTATGGAGCGAAGGAGATAGGCAACGAAGAATGGATTTGTTTGAGAAGGAACGGCAGATGCTGGAAAATCAAAGGTAGACAAAAGTGCTGGAGAAACTCAGCGGGTGCAGCAGCATCTATGGAGCGAAGGAAATGGACAACGTTTCGGGCCAAAACCCTTCTTCAGATTTGTGTCCAAGTGTTGAGAGTGCACAGAAACCCTGGGCAAAAGGTGCACCCAGCTACAAACTGACCAAGTATCTTTACACCCCCACCCCCCCCCCCCCCCCCCCCCCCCCCCCCCCCCCCCCACCCTCCTTTCTCCCCCACACCATCCTTTGAGAAGGATGAGGAAGGACCTTCAGAAGAATGAAAGTGGACCTCATTGAAACTTACCGAATAGTGAAAGGCCTGGATAGAGTGGATCTGGAGAGGATATTTCCACCAGTGTGGGAAGTCTAGGATCAGAGGACATAGCCTCAGAATAAAGCAACGCACCTCTAGAAAGGAGATGAGGAGGAATTTCTTTCGCCAGAGGGTGGTGAATCTGTGGAATTCATTGCTACGGATGGCCACGTCACTGAATATTTTTATGGCGGAGCTTAACGGGTTTGGGTGTCACGGGTTGTTGGGAGAAGGCAGGAGATTGGGGTTGAGCGGGAAAGATGGATCAGCCACGATTGAACAAGGGAGTAGAATTGATGGGCCGAATGGCCTGATTCTGCTCATAGAACTTATGAACATATCAGGCATCCCTGGAAGAGCCTATAGTTCCAACATTGGCGTCATTAATCACCTTAAACTGATGGGGAAGCACATCACCATCAATCTCAATGTTGGGGGCATGAAGGAGATAGCAGAAAATGTAATTTACAAATCGTTCATCATATCTTCTTATCAATGTGCTGTTGTGCACATCGGCTATTTCAGCCATTATTTCACATTGGAGCAGTATATTTTCTGCCTGCCAAGTGTTTTCTCTCTCTCTGTCTCCAATGTCCTCTTTGTTTATATTTTCTTCTATTTGGCAACTTCAGCAGATTAATCTCTGCACACGGTGCCTCCATTAATCTCTCTCCACCCCTCTGACAGCAGCTGACTGCTCCAAATCTTAATTCCCTCCCTTATTATTCCCCTCTCCACACCTGTTTTATCAGCCTGTTCCCGGAGGGGCGTATTTTAATAATGGATAAAACACTTCAATGGGTGGATTGTTCTCATGGTAACCATAACAAAAGCAAAGATTCAAAGTTAAAGTAAAAGCCACCAAAGGAAGTGCATTAGTATCAAACATCACCCATTCCTTCTCTCTTCCGAGGTGCTGTCTGTCCTGCTGAGTTACTCCAGCATTTTGTGTCTATCTTCGAGGCTGAAAATAAATCTCGGAGGCGCCTGTCGCGGTGAAGATTCCCGATGACTCACTGCGCCTTGTCATGGGGGGAACCTGCAGGTCATAAGATTATAAGTGATAGGAGCAGAATTAGGCCATTCGGCCCATCAAACCTACTCCACCATTCAATCATGACTGATCTATCTCTCCCTCCGAACCCCATTCTCCTGCCTTCTCCCCATAACCCCTGACCTCTGTATTAATCAAGAATCTATTTATCTCTGCCTTAAATATATCCACTGACTTTGCCTCCTCAGCTTTCTGTGGCAAGGAATTCCACAGAGTCACCACCCTCTGACTAAAGAAATTCCTCCTCATAGCCTTCCTAAAAGAACGTTCTTTAATTCTGAACAAAGTTCTCCGTTGTTAAGTTGTTTACGGGACACAAACCTATTTGGGGAAGCTAGCGTTTGCTGTTGAGTTTTAATTGCCCTCTATGTTGAGTCATAGCGCAGAAATAGGCCCTTCAGCCCAACTTGACCTGCTGACCAAGATATCTAGTACCATTGTATGCATTTGCCTCATATCTCTCTAAATCTTTCCTCCTCATCCCTGTCCAAATCTCTTTCTCAAGTCATAATCGTACCTATCGCTACCATCTCCTCTGGTAGCTCATTCTGTATAACCATGGCGGAAAATCCCTCATGTCCACTTTAAATCTTCCCCCTCTCATAAACCTACGCCCTCTAGTTTTAGACTCCTCCACCAAGGGAAATTGACTGTGATGATCCACCTCATCCATGCCCCTCATGATTTTATATAGGGTCAATCCACTAGGCTTCAAGTCACATTCCCAGCCTGTCCAGGGTTTCCTTGAGATACACCGGTGAGATGGTAAACTAGATATATGGATGTGAAGAGCCTAAAGGCATGTGGGCCAAATGCAAGCAAATGGATCTAGCCCAGTATGCCAACTTGCATATGGCTAGTCAAGCAATAAATGCAGTCAATATCCCAAAGGTAGTTTGCAATTAGTAGATTTACAGAGAGTAAGAGGCCAGAGGGAGGTGTCCTGGTGGCTTGAGAATTCTAGAGATGGGAGAAAGGTCCCACAATCTAGGATGATGACTCCTGACCAAGAAATGAGTAAGGAAGAAAACTCTAGTGAAAGGTCATCCACCTGAAATTTCAGCCCTGTTCCTTTCCCACAGATGCTGTCCGACCCATTGAATATTTCCAGCATTTTCTATTTTTATTTCAGATTTGTAGCGTCTTTTTGTTTTCAAACCATTAATCTGGTCTTACATTGACGGCTTTGTACAATAAATTGAAATGGTCACAATGGAGGATTTTTGAATGTGGGGAAGAATAGCTGGAAGAAAGGTCCAGACCTGATACATTGTCTGATCATTTGCTCCACAGATCCGCTAGGTTCCTCCAGCACTTTGTGTTTTGTTCAAGATTCCCGCATCTGCAGTTCCTCGTGTCTCTGGCAACTTCTACCATCCAACAGCTACCATCCACCTCATTGGAGACCCTGGGACTATCTTTAATCGGACTGACGACTTTATCTCACACGATACATCTTTCCCTTCATCCACTAATTGTACATTGTGGACGGCTCGATTGTAATCATCCGCTGACTGGATAGCACGCAACAAAAAGCTTTTTGCTGTACCTCGGTACACATGAAAATAAACTAAACTATGCAGCTGTTTACTGTGCAGGGAGCCTATTGCTCAAGCATTTGATTTGTCCATGATACAGAGCTGGTAAAATTCACCACTTCCCCTTTCTTGAAGTTGTTTATCTCTTGCACGGACTCTCTGTAATTGGACACTTTGATTAAATTCATTTCCCTCTGGGGCCTTGGCATTCCCCTGGATATCTTGTACTTTCATATAATAACCAGGACGAGGTAAGATCTTTACCCAAGCTGATGTCAATGGTATTTAATTAATGTTTTAACTGAAAATAGTACTGAGTAAGAACAGTCGTTGTTGCAATGTTCCTGCTAAGTGATTAAACATGATGAACTGTGCAAAGACATTTCATGTGTCAAACCTCCGGTGCTACTGAATTTTGCCACAGTGCCCACTGACTATTTACTCGGATGTTTCTCGGTGAGGGTGAATTTTGAAGGAGATCCTCTTTAATAGAGTACAAATATATTGGGCGGCATGGTAGAGCCACTGCCTTACAGCGCCAGAGACCCGGGTTCGATCCTGACTATGGGTGCTTGTCTATACGGAGTTTAAACATTCCCCACGTGACCTGCGTGGGCTTTCTCCGAGATCTTCGTTTTCCTCCCACACTCTAAAGATGTACAGGTTTGTAGGTAAATTGGCTTGGTATAAATGTAAAAAATTGTCCCAAGTGTGTGTAGGATAGTGTTAGTGTGCGGGGATCGCTGGTCGGTGCGGACTCGGTGGACCGAAGGGCCTGTTTCCGCGCTGTATCTCTAAATTAAACTGTACTCTTTTATTTGAAGGAGATTAGAGAGTTTGGTGCCCGAACCAACAGTTATACCTCCCTCAAAATGAAAAATTCATTATATTACACCGGTTGCTAACCATTTTAACCCCTTCTCGTTCCCATACTGACGTTTCAGTCCACCATTGCCAGAGTGAGGCTACAAGCTACCTACTAATAACTATATGCTAAACAACACCTCATATTCCACCTGTGTAGCTTACAACTCACTGGTATGAACATTGCATTCTCCAATTTCAAGTAATTGCTTCCCACCCACCACTTTCTTTCCCACACACCTTGCATATCCCAGTGTGCACACATTTCTTCACCATCCCAATAGTTACCCCACTCTTTCCTTTATACACTCATCCACCATCCCCGAGTCCCAACATTCCCCTTCCCACCCATCTTTTCCTGCCCCTGTCTCTTTCCGACAATATCCCTCCTCCGGCTTTACATTTCACTCCTCTTCTCCCTTCATCTGACACACATTTATCTCCTTTTCACCTCTAGCCTTTTGTCACTTAACTCCACCCACCTGCCAGTCAAACCCGGCCCTCACCTGTATCCACCTATCCCTTAAGATAGACACGAAAATGCTGGAGTAACTCAATGGGACAGGCAGCATCTCTGGAGAGAAGGAATGGGTGACGTTTCGAGTCAAGACCCTCCTTCAGACCTTCACTTGCCAGCCTTTGTCCTCCACCTCTCTTTTCCAATGTTCTCCCCAAATTACAATCAGTCTGAAGAAGGGTCCCAACACCAAATGTCATCTGTCCATTCCCTCCAGAGATGCTGCGTGACCCATTGAGTTCCTCCAGCACTTGGCGTTTCGCTCCAGTTTGCAGCATCTGCAGTTTTGTGTGTAATCATTATATTTTAATAATTATCTGATGCTGCCCAGCAATACTACCTCCCAGATTCCAATATCACCAACACATCAAGGGCAAGCTATAACAGCTGTTGAACAAACAACTCTATTACGTCTTTGGGATGTGGGAAGAAACCGGAGCACCTGGAGGAAACTCTCGTGGTCACAGGGAAAACACGCCAACTCCACACAGACAGCACCCGTTGTCTGGATTGAACCTGGGTTACTAGAGGTGTGAAGCTGCAGCTCTGCCAGCTGTGCCACAGTGACACCCCTAAATATTATTTAATTAAGCAGCTGCTTGCTATAGCTTGCTGTTTTGAGTTTAGTTTATTGCCATGCATATCGAGGTACAGTGAAAAGCTTTTGTTGCGTGCTAACCAGTCAGTGGAAAGACAATACATGATTACAATCGAGCCATCCACACTTTACAGATACATGATAAAGAGAATAACATGAATAACGTTTAGTGCAAGATAAAGTCCAGTAAAGTCCAATCAAAGATAGTCCGAGGGTCTCAGGTGAGGTACTTAGTAGTTCAGGACTGCTCTCTAGTTGTGGTAGGATGGTTCAGTTGCCTGATAGCACCTGTGTAAAGACTATTTATTTATTCATTGATAATCTGTAAAACAGGGATTGTAATATTGGAACCTTTCCAATTGGGAATAAATAGGTACTGCCAGAGACTATTAATCATATTTTCAATAGAACCATAAGAAGGTGCACTGTCAGAGCAAAAAAATTAAACGGCATCCTAGAATATATACACTGCCCAGTCAGCCATAGCTTGAGTACTGAGTACAGTCCTGGTCGCTTGAGAGATTTACGAGGACAGAACCAGAAGCTCTGAGAAAGCTTGAATAAACTGGCCTTGTTTTCCTCAGACGGTGGCGAGGCCACATTTGGAGTATTGTGTTCAGTTCAGTTCTCCCTGCTGTGGCAAAGGGGACATTAAGCTGAAAATAGTACAGAGAAGATTTATGAGGAAGTTGCACGGACTTGAGGGCCTGAGCTAATTGGGCAGGTGATGGTGTTATTCCTTGAAGCGCAAGAGGCTGAGGGATGATGGCATGGAGGTGGGGAATAGATCACCCTTACTGTGGGGAATAGACATAGTGAATGCAAAGAGACTTTCTCCAGGGAACCAGGAATAGATTTAAGGCAAGAGGGGAAATATCTAATAGAAACCTGAGGGGCAACTTTTTCACGCAGTGTGTGGTGGCATATGGAACTATCTGCCAGAGGAAGTAGTTGTTGAGGAGGGTACTATTATAAAGTTTATAAGACATTGGACGGTAACATGACTCTGAAAGGTCTTGGGGGTCCAAGGGCAATTTGGACTTGCACAGCTGGGACATCTTGGTCGGCATGGATGAGTTGGTTTGAAGGGCTTATTTCCGTGCTGCATGACTCGATAACAGTAGAGATTAACTGAGGGGCCTTGATAGGAATAAGTAGGATGGATCTACTTATCCAATGGGAAAAACTGGTGGGGATTTGAGGTCTTCGATTTCAAGCAACTGATAAACAGATCAGATGTTGGATGATGATAAATTTGTTACCCATAGAACAGAGGGAATAGGGAACCATTGCCTTAAGGAGTGGGAGAAGCACAGAGTCTTGACACACTTGAGCAGGTCTTGGGTATGACATGGAGTCATGTAGCCATGGAAACGGGCCCATCGGCCCAAGCCGTCCATGTCAACCTGTATGCCCCATTCAAGTTAGTCCCATTTTGTCGCAGGCATGTCTTCAAGGAGCAGTGAATGTCGAGCTGCAGACCCGGATTTGGAGGGTGAAATCATAGGGTCATAGATTCAGACAGCGTGGAAACAGGCCCTTTGGCCCAATTTGCCCACATCGACGTACATGTTCCATCCACACTAATCCCACCTGCCTGCGTTTGGCCCATATCCCTCTATATTTGGCCTATCCATGTACCTGTCTAAATGTTTTTTAAACATTGTGATACTACACGCCTCAACTACCTCCTCCAGCAGCTCGTGACATACACCCACCACCCTCCGTGTGAATAGGTTACCCTTCAGGTTCCTATTAAATTTTTCTCCCCCCTCACCTTAAACCTCTGCCCTGAGGTCCTTGATTCCCCTACTCTGGGAAAGAGACTGTATGTGTCTATCCGATCTATTCAGTGGGCTGAATGGTCTCCTTCACACGGTGTACTTTGTGTTGAGTGTTGGGCAGAAAACTGTCTGCAAATCCAGCCGAGGCTTCTACCAGCGACACCCAAACCTTAAAGGGCCTGTCCCACTTACGTGTCCTTGGCACGCAAATTACGCAATCTCGTGGTCGCGTTGAGGCGCACGGGCATCATATGGCCGCGCGGGGCCGGTTCCACTTAGAAGCGCGGAGGGGTATGTAGTTGTGAGCGACATTGAGCGTAGTGAACAAAATCTTTGCGCGCCAACGGCCTGTCTAGGAACTGACGGCCAAAGTGGGACAGGCCGAAGACCCTGGCTCAACGCAACGTCTCGCCTTCAACAGCAGCAGAAGCAGGCAAACGACCGTCGAGCTCGGCCTGAGGCTCACGGCCGTTGTGGCCCGGATCCGCCCCCACTTCTACTCCCAGAGCGGGGCCAAGAAAATTGAAGATGGACACAAAATGCAGGAATAACTCAGCGTGACCGGCAGCATCTCTGGAGAGAAGCAATGGGTGACGTTTCGGGTCAAGACCCTTCTTTTCAGCCTGAAGAAGGGTCTCGACCCGAAACATCATCCATTCCTTCTCTCCAGAGATGCTGCCAGACCCGCTGAGTTACTCCAGCTTTGTGTCCATCTTCAAATGACGTCACGCGCTCCAGACGGCTGTGTGGACGCATGTAATCACGCCCGACCTTTGCGGGACCGTCGCGGCTTAACGCGACCGTGAGGTCGCGTAATTTGCGTGCCAAGGACACGTAAGTGGGACAGGCCCTTAACATAGCTCTTGGTACAAGGAACTGCAGATGCTGGAATCTCGAGCAAAAACACAAAGTGCTGGAGGAACTCAGCGGACCAGGCAGCATGTCCTGCGTGCATTTATGTTCCGCAATAAAAAATAATTGAAAAATGACAGCAGGCGTCGGCAAACTAATTTAGCAACGAGTTGTCATCGGGGACGATTGGTCCAACTAAAGTGAGAGATATGAGCACAACAAAGACTGCCGAACCGCATGATGTGCCTGCGTTTTCATAGGTTGTAGTTTGATGCAATTAAATTTATTGGAGGGCATAAAATGTGAAATATCAGCTTTAAAATGTTCAGCAACCTCAGCAGAAGCCGCGAGTTTGCTTAAATAATGTTTATATGGCAGTGTTCTGTGCAAGATTGCATCAAAAAGAGGGTCAGCAAATAATGTTTGGATGCGGGATTTTGAAGGCTCTGCACAACTAATGGTTGAAGTGGAATCCAAACCAAAATGTCTTAAGTGTTTAAGAAGGAACTGCAGATGCTGGTAAAATCGAAGGTAGACAAAAGTGCTGGAGAAACTCAGCGGGTGCAGCAGCATCTATGGTGCGAAGGAAATAGGCAACGTTTCGGGACGAAACCCTTCTCCATAGATGCTGCTGCACCCGCTGAGTTTCTCCAGCACTTTTGTCTACCCAAAATGTCTTAAAACCTTCAACACACGAATCGATGTTTAGAAAACGTGAATGTCATTGTTTTTGTAATCTGGGATGAAATTATAATCTGCCAAACTGACCAAAGATCATATTGTGGTTAGTTCAAATCTGGGTGTTCAGATCAAAGTGGGTGCAAACACTTCACTGGGACAACTTTGTTTGGCGTGCCGCTGCTCACATTCACTCCAATCTCTGTACTATAGTCATAGCAGCGAGAAAACAGGCCCTTTGCCCCAACTTGCCCCTGCTGATGAAGATGCCCCATCTACACTAGTACCACCTGCCCATGTTTAACCCATATCCAGAAGTTGGGGAAGTCCAGAACAAGGGGTCACAGTTTAAGGATAAGGAGGAAATATTTTAGGACCGAGGTGAGAAAAACATTTTTCACACAGAGAGTGGTGAATCTGTGGAATTCTCTGTCACAGAACGTAGTTGAGGCCAGTTCATTGGCTATATTTAAGAGGGAGTTAGATGTGGCACTTGTGGCTAAAGGGATCAGGGGGTATGGAGAGAAGGCAGGTACAGGATACTGAGTTGGATGATCAGCCATGCTCATATTGAATGGCGCTGCAGGCTCGAAGGGCCGAATGGCCTACTCCTGCACCTATTTTCTATGTTTCTATCCCTCAAAACCTTTCCAATCCATGTACCTGTCCAAATGTCTTTTAAATGTTGTATAGTACCTGCCTCAACTATCTCCTCTGGCAACTCATTCTATATACCCACCACCCTCTGTGTGAAGACATTGCCCCTCAGGTTTCTACTAACTCTTTTCCCTCCCGCCTTAAACTTTTGTCTTCTGTTTCTTCACTCCCCTACTCTTGATGAAAGGCTGTGCATTCACGCTATCTATTTCCCTCGTGATTTGATATGGCTCTATAAGACCACGCCTCGGCCTTGGTTTCCTCAGACGTTGGTGAGGAAACTTGGTGAAGGAATGAAGTCCCAGGCTGCCCAACCTCTCCCTATAACTCAGGCCCTCAAGTCTTGGCAACATAAATCCTCCACGATCTTTCCAGCTTATGACACCCTTCCTGTAGCAGAGCGACCAAAACTGAACACAGTAATCTAAACGTGGCCTCACCAACATCTTGTACAACTGTACCATAGCATCCCCACGTCTATACTCAGCATCCTGACTGATGAAGGTGCATGTACCAAAAGCCTTCTTGACCATCCTATCCACCTGTGACTCCACTTTCAGGGAACTATGTACCTGCAACTGTAGATCCCTCTGCTCCACAACACTCCCTAGGGCCCTGACATTCACTGTGCAGGTCCTACCCTCGTTTGACTCAGCACCCCCTCCCCCAGAAGCCAATCTGATCCCTATCACTGGCTGACAGGCCCACCTGAACCTTGTCAGCATATGTCTTCTCTCTCCCCGGGCACTCTCGCCAGAGGGGAGAGGAGAGAAGAAGCAGAATGGAAAGAAGAAGGAAGTGAGGAGAGAGGAAGTGGGGCCCCTTCCTGCCAGCTGTGTTCCCTTGTCACAGGTTCGAGGAAGACTGAGCCACTGGAACAAATTTGAGACCACCAGTGCCACCGTGTGGTCAAGACTGGGCTGCCGGGATGAAGCCCTAGGCTGACAGTGCCTCTAGTCTACTGAGACCAAGACTGAGTGGCTTGGGCAAGCCTGAGATGCCAGTGCTTCATCCTGCCCACAGACAATGAGGAACTGGGCGCAGAGGCAAAGACTGGGCCACCAGGATAAACCAGAGACTATTGTGCTGCCTCCTTAAGCCTGAGATTGCACGTGCCACCAGAATAAGCCCGGGACTGCCTGAGCCTCCTCTCGAGGCAAAGGGTGAACTGCAGGCGGAAGCCTGAGATCAGCACGAAATCTGGACTGAGCTGACGGGACAAGCCGGAGATGGCCAGTGCCATCACACATGCTGCCTGACGACGAGGGACAGCGCCCCCATGTGGTCCTGGACTCTTTTGCCACTGTAAATAAAACATATCATGTCAGTTCACCTGTGGAGCGGGCGTGGTCACTGCCGAACCCCAACACCATACCTCACGAAATACAACACCTTGCACTTATCTGCATTAAACTCCATTCCTCAGCCCACTGGCCCAGCTGATCACATTGAATGGCGGTGCTGGCTCGAAGGGCCGAATGGCCTACTCCTGCACCTATTGTCTATTGATCAAGATCCAGCTGTAAGTTAGGATAACCACCTTCGCTATCTACAATACCGCCCACTTTAGTGTCATCTGCAGACTCGCTAATCATGCCTTCCTCATTTGCAGCATTGTGCTGTGGAGGCCGAGAGGTCCATGAGATAGCACTTAGCACAGACAGATTCCTGACTTCATTAAAAGCAGTGTGCTCGAGACCTGGATGGATTGTAAATCACGCGGTATAAACGCAAGCTGGAAATTGATGGTGGTGAGGTGAGAAAATAAATCGCCGGGGAAATTACTGCACAGTTTGTGTCCTCTGTGGCCTGAACAGAGCAAGGATTTTCACTGCTTCTGCAGTTCCCCTTTGCACAGCCCCGTGACCAATTAACCTTCCCGAAGACAGAATCTACATTTAACTTCTTCTACACTTAAGTTCTAAATGAGCCTGACCTAGATTTCAGTCACCAAGGGAACTTATTCACCAGATTAATATTCTACGATGTCTTGCAAGTTCATTTGTTTGACAACATTGAATTTTTTATTCCGAGCTGAAAAATGAGAGAAAAACGTGGTGATTTTGTGAAAGTGTCGACTTCCTCAAAAACATTTAGGCTTATTATTGGATGAAAGACTCGGTGCATTCATCCTAACAATTGCCCTTGTTTCTCTCACCACAGCTGCTGCCAAATTTGACTATATCCAGCATTTTTGCTTTAGTTATAAAGGTTAATTTGATAACATTTGACTAAATAGTTTCAAGTTCCACAGCTTAAATATCACCAACGTTTTCTCCTGGTCCAACCATGTTGATGCCACAGACAATAAAGTACACCAATGCCTCTTCTTAGAAACATCGACATAGAAACATAGAAAATAGGTGCAGGATTAGGCTATTCGGCCCTTCGAGCCTGCATCGCCATTCAATGTGATCATGGCTGATCATCCAACTCAGTATCCCATCCCTGCCTTCTCTCCATACTCCCTGATCGCTTTAGCCACAAGGGCCACATCTAACTCCCTCTTAAATATAGCCAATGAACTGGCCTCAACTACCTTCTGTGGCAGATAATTCCACAGATTCACCACTCTCTGTGTAAAAAATGATTTTCTCATCTCGGTCCTAAAAGACTTCCCTCTTATCCTTAAACTGTGACCCCTAGTTCTGGACTTCCCCAACATTGGGAATAATCTTCCTGCATCTAGCCTGTACAACCCCTTAAGAATTTTGTAAGTTTCTATAAGATCCCCCCTCAATCTTCTGAATTCTAGCGTTTACAAGCCGAGTCTATCCAGTGTTTCTTCATATGATTCAGATTCAGATCAGATTCAGATTCAATTTAATTGTCATTGTCAGTGTACAGTACAGAGACAACGAAATGCATTTGAAAGTCCTGCAATCCCAGGAATCAGTCTGATGAACCTTCTCTGTACTCCCTCTATGGCAAGAATGCCTTTCCTCAGATTGGGATACCAAAACTGTACGCAATACTCCAGGTGTGGTCTCACCAAGACCCTGTG
Source organism: Leucoraja erinaceus (assembly GCF_028641065.1). Classification (NCBI taxonomy): domain Eukaryota; kingdom Metazoa; phylum Chordata; class Chondrichthyes; order Rajiformes; family Rajidae; genus Leucoraja; species Leucoraja erinaceus. The sequence goes on from NC_073406.1 coordinate 17,084,471, forward strand.
CAACTGCAGTAGAACCTCCCTGCTTTTATACAAATCCTTTTGCTATGAATGCTAACATACCATTTGCTTTCTTCACTGCCTGCTGCACCTGCATTCCTACTTTCAATGACTGCTGTACCATGACACCCAGGTCTCGTAGCATCTCCCCTTTTCCTAATGGGCCACATTCAGATAATAGTCTACTTTCCTGTTTTTGCCACCAAAGTGGATAACCTCACATTTATCCACATTATACTGCATCTGCCATGCATTTGCCCACTCACCCAACCTATCCAAGTCATCTTGCAGCATCCTAGCATCCTCCTCACAGCTAACACTGCCCCCCCAGCTTCATGTCATCCGCAAACTTGGAGATGTTGCATTCAATTCCCTCATCCAGATCATTAATATATATTGGAAATAGCTGGGGTCCCAGCACTAAGCTTTGCGGTACCCCACTAGTCACTGCCTGCCATTCTGAAAAGGACCCGTTTACTCCTACTCTTTGCTTCCTGTCTGCCAGCCAGTTCTCTATCCACATCAATACTGAGCCCCCAATACCGTGTGCTTTAAGTTTGTATACTAATCTCTTATGTGGGACCTTGTCGAAAGCCTTCTGAAAGACCAGATATAACACATCCACTGGTTCTCCCTTATCCACTCTACTAGTTACATCTTCGAAAAATTCTATAAGATTCGTCAGACATGATTTACCTTTCATAAATCCATGCTGACTTTGTCCAATGAATTCACCACTTTCCAAATGTGCTGCTATCCCATCTTTAATAACTGACTCCAGAATTTCCCCACCACCGATGTTAGACTAACTGGTCTGTAATTCCCCGTTTTCTCTCTCCCTCCCTCCCTCCCTCCCTTTTTAAAAAGTGGGGTTACATTAGCTACCCTCCAGTTCTCAGGAACTACTCCAGAATCTAAAGAGTTTTGAAAAATTATCACTAATGCATCCACTATTTCTGCGGCTACTTCCTTAAGTACTCTGGGATGCAACTTATCTGGCCCTGGGGATTTATCGGCCTTTAATCCATTCAATTTACCTAACACCACTTCCCAGCTAACCTGGATTTCACTCAGTTCCTCCATCTCATTTAACCCCCGGTCCCTTGCTATTTCCGGCAGATTATTTATGTCTTCCTTAGTGAAGACAGAACCAAAGTAGTTATTCAATTGGTCTGCCATGTCCTTGTTCCCCATGATCAATTTGCCTGTTTCTGACTGCAAGGGGCCTACATTTGTTTTAACTAATCTTTTCCTCTTCACATATCTATAAAAACTTTTGCAGTCAGTTTTTATGTTCCCTGCCAGTTTTCTTTCATAATCTATTTTCCCTTTCCTAATTAAGCCTTTTGTCCTCCTCTGCTGGACTCTGAATTTCTCCCAGTCCTCTGGTAGGCTGCTTGTTCTGGCTAATTTGTACGCTTCATCTTTTGTTTTGATACTATCCCTGATTTCCCTTGTTATCCACGGATGCACTACCTTCCCTGATTTATTCTTTTGCCAAACTGGGATGAACAATTGTTGTAGTTCATCCATGCAGTTTTTAAATGCCTTCCATTGCATATCCACCGTCAACCCTTTAAGAATCATTTGCCAGTCTATCTTGGCCAATTCACGTCTCATACCCTCAAAGTCACCTTTCTTTAAGTTCAGGACCCGTGTTTCTGAATTAACAATGTCACTCTCCATCCTAATGAAGAACTCCACCATATTATGGTCACTCTTGCCCAAGGGGCCACGCACAACAAGACTGCTAACTAACCCTTCCTCATTACTCAATACCCAGTCTAGAATAGCCTGCTCTCTCGTTGGTTCATCTACATGTTGGTTTAGAAAACTATCCCGCATACATTCCAAGAAATCCTCTTCCTCAGCACCCTTGCCAATTTGATTCACCCAATCTATATGTAGATTGAAGTCACCCATTATAATTGTTTTACCTTTGTTGCACGCATTTCTAATTTCCTGTTTGATGCCATCCCCAACTCCACTACTACTGTTAGGTGGCCGGCACACAACTCCCACTAGCGTTTTCTGCCCCTTAGTGTTTCGCAGCTCTACCCATATCGATTCCACCTCCTCCAAACTAATGTCCTTCCTTTCTATTGCGTTAATCTCCTCTCTAACCAGCAACGCTACCCCGCCTCCTTTTCCTTTCTGTTTATCCCTCCTGAATATTGAATATCCCTGGATGTTCAGCTCCCAGCCTTGGTCACCCTGGAGCCATGTCTCCGTGATCCCAACGATATCATATTCATTAATAACTATCTGCACATTCAACTCATCCACCTTATTACGAATGCTCCTTGCATTAAGATACAAAGCCTTCAGGCTTGTTTTTACAACACTCTTATCCCTTATACAATTATGTTGAAAAGTGGCCCTTTTTGATTTTTGCCCTGGATTTGTCTGCCTGCCACTTTTACTTTTCACCTTGCTACCTATTGCTTCTACCCTCATTTTACACCCCTCTGCCTCTCTGCTCTTGCACCCATCCCCCTGCCACATTAGTTTAAATCCTCCCCGACAGCACTAGCAAACACTCCCCCAAGGACATTGGTTCCATTCCAGCCCAGGTGCAGACCGTCCTGTTTGTACTGGTCCCACCTCCCCCAGAACTGGTTCCAATGCCCTAGAAATTTGAATCCCTCCCCCTTGCACCATTTTTCAAGCCATGTATTCATCTGCAATATCCTCCTATTTCTACTCTGACTGGCCCGTGGCACTGGTAGTAATCCAGAAATTATTACCTTTGAGGTCCTACTTTTAAGTTTATCTCCTAGCTCCCTAAATTCACCTTGTAGGACCTCATCCCTATTTTTACCTACATCGTTGGTGCCAATATGCACCACGACAACTGGCTGTTCACCCTCCCCCTCTAGAATGTTCTGCAGCCGTTCAGTGACATCCCTGACCCTTGCACCAGGGAGGCAACATACCATCCTGGAGTCTCGTTTGCGGACGCAGAAACGCCTATCTATTCCCCTTACAATTGAATCCTCTATTACTATTGCCCTTCCACTCTTTTTTCTCCCCTCCTGTGCCGCAGAGCCACCCATGGTGCCATGAACTTGGCTGCTGCTGCCTTCCCCCGATGAGCCATCTCCCCCAACAGTAACCAAAATGGTATACCTGTTTCGGAGGGAGATGACCGTAGGGGACTCCTGCACTACCTGCCTACTGCTATGCTGGCTATTGGCCACCCATTCCCTTTCTGTCCTCTTACCTTTTACCTGCAGTGTGACCAACTCACTGTACGTGCTATTCACGACTTTCTCAGCATCGTGGATGCTCCAGTATGAATCCAACCGCAGCTCCAATCGTTCAATGCGGTCTGCCAGGAGCTGTAGCTGGCCACACTTCCTGCAAACGTAGTCACCAGGGACACCGACCATATCCCTGATCTCCCACATCTTTGCAGAAGACGGTGGAAATTTGGCATGTCTCCAACTTCTAACTTCCAATGCATCGTGGAAAGCATCCTATCAGCATGCATCACAACTTGGTTTGACAACTGCTCTGCCCAAAACAGCAAGAATTTGCAGAGAGTTGTTGAACAGCCCATCGCACAAACCAGCCTCCTGCACACCCACCCCCTCCTCCATCAACTCCAATACTTCATGCTGCCGTGGGAAAGCAGCCAAATTATTGAAGGATCACTTACACCCCGGTCACCTCCATGACCTCTTACACCTCCATGAGAAGAATAGATCGGGTAGACGCACAGTCTCTTGCCCAGAGTAGGGGAATCAGGAACCAAAGGGCATAGTTTTATGGTGAGAGGGGAAAAGAGTTAATAGGAACCTGAGTAGTAACATTTTCACACACACAGGGTGGCAGCTGTATAGAATGAGAAATAGTATCGTTTAGAAGGTGGAGGTAGTTGAGGAGGGTAGTATCGCAACTTTTAAGAAACATTTGAATAGGTGCATGGATAGAATGTAGATACAAAATGCTGGAGTAACTAAGCAGGACAGGCAGCATCTCTGGAGAAAAGGAATGGGTGGGATTGAGACCCTTCTTGGATAGGACAGGTTTAGAGGGATATGGGCCAAATGCAGGCATATGTGACTGGTGTAGAGGGGTCATGTTGGTTGGTATGGGCAAGTTGGGCTGAAGGGCCTGTTTCCACACTGTATGTCTCTATGGCCCCGGTCGTTCTCTCTTCCCCCCTCTCGCACCGGGCAGAAGATAGGTACCATCAGACTCTTGAATGGACCTCTCATATGCTTGTGATGAATTTCCTAATCTTCCAATCAACCTCATTGCACTTTGCGCTTGTTTTATCTGGGCTTTTTCTCTAATGCTGTAACACTAATTTATGCACTGTTTATTTTCTATGTTGCATTATCTGATGTATGGTATAATCATGCTGGATAGCACGCAAAACAACGTTTGTGTTTACTGCATCTCAGTACGTGACAATAAAAGACCAACACCAATACTAATAAATCATTGGACGTGATGTCTGGGTAAATGTCCAGAGATCTGAGTTTGAATCCAACTTGGCAGCATCAGAAATTCAAATAACTCAATAAAAATGGAATTAATGGCTTGCCTTAGCAATTGTGCAATGGTGTGGAAAGATTGGGTTGTTGTACAAACTCATCTGGTTCACTAACGCACCTCAAGGTAGAACCTCATCCATCCGTGCTTTACCTTGCCAATCCAGATCAGTGGCTGCAGAACCAACCAGACCCACCAACAGAGCGGACTATGGAGAAAGGCACAGCAAGCCGTTCATTTCCAAATTAGTTAATACATTTTGGTAATGCTAGCAATATCCACATCTTGCAAATAGAGAATTGAAAAAAAATATCTGCACAGTGGCAACGCTAGTAGAGCTGCTCTAGTAGAGCTGCTGCCTCGCAGTGCCTGAGACCCAGGTTCAATCATGACCTTGGATGCTGACGTTCTTCCTGTGACCGTGTGGGTTTCTTCCAGGTGCTCCAGTTTCCTCCCGCATCCTAAAGATGTGCGGGTTTGTAGGTTAATTGGCCTCTATAAATTACCCTTAATGTGTCAAGAATGGATGTGAAAGCGGGGGAACATAGAACTAGTGTGAATGGGTGATCAATGGTCGGTGTAGGCTCAGTGAGCCCAAGGGTAGGCTGTATCTCTAAACTATCTTAAACCGTAAGTGGTCTAATGGCCTTCTCATGAGCCAATTTGTAGGTCTTTATTGCTTGTGAGCAGTGTGTTCTATTATTGTGAGGCTGTCGTGGAGAATGTGCTTTATTACTGTGTAGTATCTGGGAGAGTGCCAGTATTAGAGTGGTCACTATCCCTGCAGAAATGTCAGGAGTGACTACAAACAATAAAACGTTAATAGACTACAAATCCTAGAATGGAAGCCATCCATCATGTTCACCTTGAGGCAGAGATAGAGCTTCATCTCATCCTCTCCGAAAATTGCAATGGCTTGAGTTCTGCAATAATTTTTTAAGATGATATCCTGCACAGGCAGGGAGATCTTAAGATAAAATTTAAAAAAATGCTGGAAATACTCAGCAGGTCGGGCAGCATCTGTGGATAGAGAAACAGAATTAACATTTCGGGCCTGAGACTATTTGTCAGAACAGAGAGATGATTTGGGAACCAACAAGACAGCAAGAGGGCTAAAGGTTACCGCATACAATTTGTTTAACGCCTCCATTTCAACCTGATTGAAGTATATGAAATTATGAGAGGCTTAGATAGGGTAGATAGTCACAAGGTCTTTTCTCAGGGTTGAAATGTCAAATGTTAGAGGGCATAGCTTTCATGTGAGTTTCAGGCAAGTTTAAAGAAAATGTGCAGGACATGCTGTTTTCTCGGAGGGTGGTGGAGGCAGGCATGAGAGCGGTATTTAAAAGCCTTTTAGACAGGCACATGGATATGCAGGAAATGGAGGTATCATGTTCGGCACGGACATTGTGGGCTGAAAGGCCTGTTTCTGTGCTGTACTGTTCGATGTTGTGGAGTTTTAAGTCGATACAACATTCTCCACTATAATCACTGTTTAGCCCATGAGCAATTTATAGGTTTCCAAACTGGAGGCTTGTGATCAATTTTAAATAGGGAAAGGGATGATAGGGGCAGTCGATGAAGAGGGGGCAGGTGCAATGTCCAGGCCCAGTCACGCCTTGCCCGCTAACCCAAGGGCCTGGTCATTAAATAATGCAGCAAGGCACTTTAGTTTAAGTTTTCTTTAAAGATACAATGTGGAAACAGGCCCTTCAGCCCACCGAGTCAGTGCTGACCAGTGATCACCTCGTATACTAGCACTATCATACACACTCGGGGCAATTTACAGAGGCCAATTAACCTGCAAACCTGCACGCCTTTGGAATGTGGGAGGAAATCGGAGCACCCGGAGGAAACCCACGCAGTCACGGGGAGGATGTACAAATTCCGTAAGGACAGCACCCGTAGTCAGGATCAAACCCGAGTCTCTGGCGCTATAAGGCGAAGGCTCTACTGCTGCGCCACCGTGCCACCCCAAATTGTGGTCAGTGCCTGAAAGGCATTGCTTGGGGTGGTGGTGGAGGCAGATATGATTGAGGCATTTAGGAGACTTTTGGAAAGGCACTTAGATATGCAGGGAATGGAGGGATATGGATTATGTGCAGGCAGATAAAAGTTGGTCAAGTTCGGCAAAGACATTGTGGGCCAAAGAGCATGTGCCGGTGCTGTACTGTCCTATGTTCCGCATTCCATGTCCTAATTTGAGTAACTAAACACAACCTGAGGTTGGGGCTCCAAGGATATGATGGTGTAATGGGCCAGTTACTACTGGATCAGTAGCCAGAGTTCATGGCCAATGCTTTTCAGCTACAAGGTTGGATAAACTTGGATTGTTTGCTTTGGAATGTTAGACGTTGCGGGATGACTTGATAGAAGTATATAAAATTACAAGAGAGGCATAGATAGGGTAGACTGTCAGAACCTTTGCCCAAGTTGAAAATGTCTCATACTAGAGGGGAAGTGGGGGAAAGTTTAATGGAGATGTGTGGGGCAAGAGTGCTGGGGGCCTGGAAACCATTGCCAGAGGTGGTGGTGGAGGCAGATACAATAGTGGTGTTTAAGAGGCTTTCAGATAGGCACATGGAGGTGCAGTGAATAGAGGAATATGGACTATGTACAGGCAGATGAGGTCAGTTTAACTTGGCATCATGTTTGGCACCGTTCCCGTGCTGTACTGTTCTATGTTCCATGAAATATTGACTCTGTCACTCTCGCAGCGGGTGCCTCTCCCCCCTCTGAGAATTCCCAGAATTTCTTGTTATTTTTTTTTGTTTCTGGTTTAACCTTATTATCTTTGGAGCTGCCTGGATTGTCCTTGGCATCTGGCTGCCTGCATCTGCAAAGCCTGTGAGTAGGCAAATGTTGAGTCTGGACTCGTGCTTTGCTGTGGAGCTTGACATGTCTCTTCCAGGTGAGGTTTCACGACTGGTTGTTACCGCGGTTGCTGCCGCTGACACGAGATATTCTGCAGCATGAACAGTCCGCCCTCCTCTCAGTGCCAGCTGCAGTGAGATATCACCGACAACATCTCTGGCAAGTTTTCAATGACGTTTTATAACCCTGACCAATGTCAAACTTCAGTTGCACTTCAGCTAGTTTAGTTTAGAGATACAGTGCGGTAACAGGCCCTTCGACCTACCAAGTCTGCGCCGACCAGGTTTCCGTGCGGTTCCCGGAGGTTCCCGGGGGTTTTTGTCAGTCTCCCTACCTGCTTCCACTACCTGCAACCTCCGGCAACCACCTGCAACCTCCGGGAACCACACGGAAACCTTGGGTGGGGCACAAAGTCTCCAGAGGTTTCCGTTCAGGTTTCCTAAGTGGGACAGGGGCATAACACTATCCTACACACACTAGGAATCATTTACACTTATACCAAGCCAATGAGCCATAAGCCTGTACGTCTTTGGAGTATGCACAAACTCCGTACAGACAGCACCCGTAATCAGAATTGAACCTGGGTCTCTGGTGCTGTAGGGCAGCAATTCTACTGCTGCACCTCTGCGTCACTAATGAAAAAGAACCACCTTAAGATGTCACAAGTGCTGTCGTATCTCAATGGGTCAGTCAGCACCTCTGGAGAACATGGATGGGTGACGTTTCGGATTGGGACCCTTCTTCAGATTGATCAGTCTGAAGAAGGGTCCCGACCCGAAATGTCACCTATCCATGTTCTCCAGAGATGCTGCCTGACCCAGTGAGTTACTCCAGCACTTTGTGTCATTTAAAAAAATAAACCAGCTCTGCAATTCCTTGCTTGCACCATAAGATGTGCTGTCACAGAAGGTGTCCCAGTAAAGACCAAGTCAACACCTGCATGTGTCAGTTGTCACCGAAGATAGACACAAAATGCTGGAGGAACTCAGCGGGTCAGGCAGCGTCTCTGGAGAAAAGGAACAGGTGACAGGAACAGGTCGAGACCCTTCTTTATTTGTTCCAATGTCAAGAGTACAAGTTGCACAGTGTGTGTCGAGTGTGCAGTTAGCTCAATTAAAATGACAATAGTTATTTGGAGTAGGGCCACCTCCTGCAGGGAATTTTAACCAATTGAACCTGCAGTGATTTCCATATCATTTTAGCAAACTTATGCATGAATTTTTCAGACCTAATTTGCAATGACGCATTTTCAGTTGTCGAAGATAATGGTTTTCAGGGTCACCATTATGAAAGGATGAATTAGCAATAGTCCAACATGTACGCAGTCAAATCTAGAAGCTGCATTTAGAGTTACAGGCCGCAACAAGGTTCATTCATAAGTTTTATGAGTCCTAGGAGCAGAAGCACGCCATTCGGCCCATCTTCTTCTCCACCATTCAACCATGGCTGACCCATCTTTCCCTCTCAACCCCATTCTCCTGCCTTTTTTCCATAACCCTTGACACCCTTACCAATCAAGTATCTGCCAATCTCCGCAATGACATCCTCCACAGCAGTCTGGGCTCGATGAGTGGAAGGGACTGTTTCCATGCTGTATCTCTAAAAAATTAAACAAAACCAAAGAAATGCCCCATTTGCATCCGCAGCAGCCGATACGGTGGCGCAGCGGTAGAGTTACAGCGAATGCAGCACCGGAGACCTGGGTTCGATCCTGACTACGGGTGCTGCCTGTACGGAGTTTGTACGTTCTCCCCGTGGTTTTTCTCCGAGATATTCAGTTTCCTCCCGTACTCCAAAGACGTACAGGTTTGTAGGTTAATTGGCTTGGTAAATATTTTTTTAATTGTCTCTAGTGGGTGTAGGACAGTGTTAATGTGCGGGGATCGCTGGTCGGCGCGGACCCGGTGGGCTGAAGGACCTGTTTCCATGCTGTATCTCTAAACTAAACTAAATCCATCCCCCTCATCCCACTGATCTCCCAAATGCTCATCCTTATGTACGGGATGTCTCTAGATTGGTCGTTCATAAGTTGGAGAAGATATGTAACCTCAGCATGATTTACTGGGTACATTGAGTTTGGTACTGACATCCATGTGTAGGGTGAACATGGGAAATTTGCCCATCGACCCCATCACTGATAAAATTAGGCCTGGTACAAACAAGAGATAGAGTCATACAGTGTGGAACCAGGCCCATCGCTCCCAAGTTGCCCTTGTATCTACACTAGTCCCACCTGCCTACCTTTGGTTATATTCCTCCAAACCTGTCCTATCCATGTACATGTCTAAATGTTTCTTAAATGTTGCGATAGTTCCTGCCTCAACCACCTCCTCCGGCAGCTCGTTCAATACACCCACAACCATTTGTATGAACATGGTACCCCTCAAGCTCCTATTAAATCTTTCCCTCCATACCTTAAACCTATATCTTCCGGTCCTCGATTCCCCTACCCTGGGCAAGAGACTCTGTGCATCTATGTACCTGATCTATTCCTCTCATGATTTTGTACCCAGGAGTAAAGGCCCTGTCCCACTTTCCCGAGTTACTCACGAACTCTCCCGAGTTTTCCCCTTGATTCGAACTCGGGGAATGTCGGGTAATGTCCGTAGGAGCCCGTAGGAGCCCATAGGAGTCCGTAGATGTTTCGTAGCGGCTCGTAATGCCAGCCGTAGGAACTCGGGGCATCAGATAAGTTGGGACATTTTTTCAACATGTTGAAAAATGTCCACGAGTAAAATAAATAGCCACGAGTAACTACGAACGGCTATTACCGTAATTCTCCGGGTTCGGATCAAGGGGAGAACTCTGGAGAGTTTGTGAGTAACTCGGGAAAGTGGGACAGGGTCTTAAGAAGATTTTTTACTGCTGAACAATCTCTCTCTAATCCTGAAAAAATTATCTTAAAAGCTTAGCCCCAATCCCTCTGAGTAAAATAATAATGTTGATCTAATTGTTTTTAATCAGCTCCATTTACATTTTACCTCTTTCTAAATTCATCTGTATGTCCCAATATATTATTTAATTCCTGAACATGATTTAAACCTAATTTATATTTCCTACTAAATGTATTGATTGGTTACTTTCATCCTCAATTGCCCTTGCAGCACAAGGAGGAGAAAAGTAACAATGGTCAGGCCATTCTGCCCAACTTGTCCATGCCGACCAGGACACCCCACCTAAACTAATCCCATTTTCCCACAAGATAGATACAGAATGCTGGAGAAACTCAGCGGGTCAGGCAGCATCTCTGGAGGAAAGGAATAGGCGATGTTTTGGACTGAGACTCTTCTTCAGACTGAGAGGCAGTGGCCACGTTTGGCCCTTATCTCTATGAACCTTTCCTATCCATGTACCTGCCCAAATGTATTTTGAATGATGTAATGGTACCTGCTGTAATTACATCTAAATTGTTGAGGTAGATGACAAATAACAATGAGCTCAGCACTGATCCCCGAGGCTCACCACTACTCAAGGAGGTAGTTAAGACAAGTACAGCCTTTTAAGCCTTCAGCTTAAAATAAATCTTACCACCAAACCCTCTGCTTCCTATCATCAAGACCATTACCCAATGAACCACCACTTGCTGGATTCCATACATTCTAACCTTCCATAGTGCCTAACATGCAGAACCTTATCAAAGGCCTTGCAGATGTTCATATAGACTATGTCTGCTGTGTGGCACTCAGTCGCCCTCTTGGTCACTTCTCCAAAAACTCCAATCAAATTCCTGAGTCATGATCTTCCCTGCAGACCTTGAACACTTGTTTTCTCACTTTTAAAAACCTCCCTCTTGCCAGAAATCCTTTTGCCCCCAAACAACTTACTCTGATACACCTTTGCAAGCTCCTGCCTTATACTGTCAAAATCCCCCTTGTAACAATTTGAGAACTATAACATAGGGGCCAGTTGTGCCCTTTTCCTTAATTAATTTAAAACTCATTACTGGTGTCACTCCCCCACTCACGTCTCGGTCACTTGGCCTGCCTTCTTTCCAAAATATACGTCAAGCTGTGCCCTCTCCTTGTAGAACACTTGATATATCGCCTGAACTTGCCTGAACACACTAAACAAATTTCTCCCCATCTAAGCCATTGCACTCTAACTGTCCCAGTCTATTAAAACACAAGGCATTGGGGGTTCAGTATTGATGTGGATAGAGAACTGGTTGGCAAACAGGAAGCAAAGAGTAGGAGTAAACGGGTCCTTTTCACAATGGCAGGCAGTGACTAGTGGGGTACCGCAAGGCTCAGTGCTGGGACCCCAGCTATTTACAATATATATTAATGATCTGGATGAGGGAATTGAAGGCAATATCTCCAAGTTTGCGGATGACACTAAGCTGGGGGGCAGTGTTAGCCGTGAGGAGGATGCTAGGAGATTGCAAGGTGACTTGGATAGGCTGGGTGAGTGGGCAAATGTTTGGCAGATGCAGTATAATGTGGATAAATGTGAGGTTATCCATTTTGGTGGCAAAAACGGGAAAGCAGACTATTATCTAAATGGTGGCCGATTGGGAAAGGGGGAGATGCAGCGAGACCTGGGTGTCATGGTACACCAGTGATTGAAGGTAGGCATGCAGGTGCAGCAGGCAGTAAAGAAAGCGAATGGTATGTTAGCTTTCATTGCAAAAGGGTTTGAGTATAGGAGCAGGGAGGTTCTACTGCAGTTGTACAGGGTCTTGCTGAGACCACACCTGGAGTATTGCGTACAGATTTGGTCTCCAAATCTGAGGAATTATTGCCATAGAGGGAGTGCAGAGAAGGTTCACCAGACTGATTCCTGGGATGTCAGGACTGTCTTATGAAGAAAGACTGGATAGACTTGGTTTATACTCTCTAGAATTTAGGAGATTGAGAGGGGATCTTATAGAAACTTACAAAATTCTTAAGGGGTTGGACAGGCTGGATGCAGGAAGATTGTTCCCGATGTTAGGGGAGTCCAGGACAAGGGGTCACAGCTTAATGATAAGGGGGAAATTCTTTAAAACTGAGATGAAAAGAACTTTTTTCACACAGAGAGTGGTGTATCTCTGGAACTCTCTGCCACAGAGGGTAGTTGAGGCCAGTTCATTGGCTATATTTAAGAGGGAGTTAGATGTGGCCCTTGTGGCTAAGGGGATCAGGGGGTATGGAGAGGAGGCAGGTACGGGATACTGAGTTGGATGATCAGCCATGATCATATTGAATGGCGGTGCAGGCTCGAAGGGCCGAATGGCCTACTCCTGCACCTAATTTCTATGTTTCTATGTTTCTATATATTAGTACAGTTAAAATCCCCGACTATGGCAACCCTATTCTTGCAATTCTCTGTAATCTCCTTGAATATTTATTCCTTGAATTCCCATGAACTACTTGGGGGCCTGCAGTACAATTTTAACAAGGTGAACATCCCACCTATAAAGCATCACAAGATGGTCCCTCAATAGTATCACCTTGGACTTAGGCCGCGATGTTCTCCTTAATCACAAATCCAATACTCATTCCTTTCTTTCCTCCATGTCGATCCCACTTGTAGCATCTGTACTCAGGAACATAATCTGCCAGCCCAGACCCTCTCATAGCCTATAATGGCTATAATATCCCATTACCCACTTACCTATCCATGTCCTAAGTTCATCCATCTCATTTGTCAGGCCTCTTGCATTGAAATGAATGCAATTGAATTCAACAGCCTTGCCATGCCCCTGCCTGTCTTATCTAGTGAGTTGGCTGTCGAGGACTTCTTTATCAACTTCTATCCTCCCACCTGGCTCTGCTTTGGATCCCTCTCCCCAGTCAATTTAGTTGAAACTCTCCTTAACAGCACGAAGCAAACCTTCCCGCTGGAACACTGTCTTCCCCATCATTTCAGGTGCAACCTGTCCCTCTTGTACAGGTGCTTTGTATCCCAGAAGAGGAAGAGTCACTCCTATGTCATGTGAATAATGCCCTCCTTCTTGCAGGACATTTTCTTTCATTGAGCTTTAGTACATAGAGTACAGCATGGAAACAGGGCCTTCAGCCCAACTTGTCCACGCCAACCAACATGCCTCATCTATACTAGTCGCACCTGCCTGCGTTTGTTCCATATCCCTCAAAGCCTCTCCTACCCATGTCCCTGTCCAATTGTTTCTTAAACATCGCCATTGTACTTGTCTTAACTACCTCCTTGGGGAGCTCGATTTGTACACTCAACATCGTTTGTGCAAAAATATTGTCCCTCAGACTCCAATTATATCTCCTTGTAAAATACATTGTGCGTTTACCCTTTGTACTCCTCTCAAGCTGACTTGCTTCCCCTGCCTTGTGGGTTCTAGGGTGATGGACGGGGCTGATGAAGGACCTGTAGACTCCACCACGTGAGGCAGGAGATGATGGGTATGGGTAGTTTGTAGGGATGGTGCGCTGCTTCTGCCATTTCTGCTGGACGTCAGGACCCTCCAGGCGCGTGGACGTACGACTCGTGGAGCCAACACCACTCTGGGCAGTCTCTGCTTTAGCCCAAGTATTCCCTGATCAGCATAGCCTCGATGGGCCAAAGGGCCTGTTGCCACTCTGTATCTCCAAAGTCTAAAGTTTCAATCAAGCCTTGCACAGCTTGTTTTCGTTTAGAGATACAATGCGGAAACAGGCCCTTCAGCTCACCAGGTCCGCGCCGACCAGCGATCCCCATACATTAACACTATCCTACACCCACTAGGGACAATTTTTATATTTACCAAGCCAATTAACCTACAAACCTGTACGTCTTTGGAGTGCGGGAAGAAACCGAAGATCCTGGAGAAAACCCACGCAGATCACAGGGAGAACATACAAACTTCGTACAGACAGCACCCGTAATCAGGATCGAACCCGGGTCTCCGGCGCTGCATTCGCCGTTAGGCAGCAACTCTACCGCTGCACCACCGTGACCGCCCTACATTAGGTAGTGTAAAGAGTATGTTGCACTTCATCATGAAGGCTTTGAGAACTTTTTTAAAGTGAGAAAACAAGTATTCAAGGCCTGACAGAGCTCAGAACAGAGTGTCTACTTGGGGCTCTGCTGAATAATTCATTACCTCATAACCATCTGTATAAAAATAAATTCACCCTGCTCGAACCCTAAATATCTGTTTGCTATTTCCTTCATTCTGCACCCAATGGCAATGCTGGAGAAGCCAGTCCTGTTACTTTGTTCAATCCCTCATTATTTCAGACTATACAAATTAATTATTCCTCCAGCCCTTAACACTGCTTCCTCTACTTACCTTAATATGAAATCCCAGACACTGCACAAGCCTCGCCTGACAGATCTCATATTTGATGCATATATTTGACTTGGCTTATTATTTATTTTTGGTAGGAACTTTTACTGACACAATCCATCACATTTGATTATTTCCGTGTATGTTGGCATCTCTCTGATTGCCAAGTATCCCTAGCTGTCATAAACAATACTGTTATTACTTACGGCAACATGAGACATTGTCCGAGACGTCCAAGCCTCAGGGACTTTACTTGAGATGTCTGGCACCTGCATTGCCCCATCAAGGGCCATTGACTCCCTTGACATCTCCTCTTCCCCTCTCCCGTTGGGAGAAAGATACAAAAGCTTGAAAGCAAATACCATTAGACTAAAGGACAGCTTCCTCCCCACTGTTATCATACTACTGAACGGTCCTCTCATACGCCAAGGGTGTACAACTCCCAACCCACCTCATTGCAGCTCTTGCACTTTTTTTATCTGCACTTTCTCTGTAACTGTAGTACTGTATAATACTGTAACACCACATTCCACACTCTGGTGTTTTTCTTTTTGCACTCCCTGTTGTAGTTGTGTATGGGTTGATTTAGACTTTAGTGTTTAGAGATACAGTGTGGAGATGGGCCCTTCAGCCCATCGAGTCCGGGTCAACCAGCAATCAGCCTATACATTAGCACTATCCTGCACACTAGGGACAATTTACAATTTACAGAAGCCAATTAACCTACAAACCTGCAGGTCTTTTAAGTGTGGAAGGAAACCGGAGCTCCCAGAGAAACCCACGCGGTCACCAGGAGAACGTCCAAACCCTATACAGAGAGCACCTGTAGTCAGGATCGAACCCATGTCTCTGGCGCTGTGAGGCAGCAACTCTGCTGTTCCCCCCATTCGTACTCCTACATAATCTGATTTCACTGGATATCATGCATAAAGTTTTTGCTTTTCCTCAACAATTTCTCCTTTGAGAAATCACACTTAATCCAATGCGTAGCTATGGGCACCCGCATGGGCCCTAGCTATGCCTACCTCTTTGTAAGGTACGTTGAACAATCCCTGTTCCAGCCGTACACTGGCCCTATCCCCAAACTCTAACTCTGTTACATTGATGACTGCATCGGTACTACCTCCTGCACCCATGCGGAAGTCATGGACTTCATCAACTTCACTACCAATTTTCATCCTGCACTCAATTTATTTGGACCATCTCCGACACCTCCCTCCCCTTTCTTGATCTCACGGGCTCCATCACAAGAAATAGATTATTGACTGATGTCTATTACAAACCCACTGACACCCACAACTATCTCGACTACACTTCTTCCCACCCTGCTTCCTGCAAAAACTCTATCCCCTACTCCCAATTCCTCCGTCCACGCCGCATCTGCGCCCATGATGAGGTGTTCCACACTAGAACATCCGAGATGTCATCATTATTTAGGGAATGGAGGGAATAGAACATCACCCATGTCTCCTCGGTACCCTGCAGCCCTGCCCTTGCTCTCCCTCCCCCTAGTCACAACAGAGACAGAGTCCCCCTAGTCCTTACCTTCCACCCCATCAGCCGTCGCATACAACACATAATCCTCCGATATCTCCGCCACCTCCAATGGGATTCCACCACTAGCCACATTCACATCATCCACAATGAACAGATATATGATATTGGGAATAACGTTTGGTGCAAGATAAAGCCAGTAAAGTCCGATCAAAGTTAGACCGAGGGTCTCCAATGAGGTAAATTGTAGTTCAGGGCCGCTTTTCTAGTTGTTGATAGTTGGTTCAGTTGCCTGATAACAGCTGAGAAGAAACTGACCCTGAATCTGGAGGTGTGCGTTTTCACATTTCTATACCTCACTGATAGATCATAAGGAAAGGGATGAAAGCTAACTTCCGCTAAGCAGGGATGCAGGATGTTACAATCCAATCTTATTAAATGGTGCAGCAGCCTTGAGGGGCCATTATCCTCTTCCTGCTCCCACTTCATATGTAATGCCCTCGACTTCTAAACCCTGCCACCCTTTGTTGAAATTGTCCAAGAGCACATTTATTTTCTAAAGGGTTGAACCTCTCTGAGACGTTTACCTCGGGAAGCTGGACATCCCCGGCTATTGGGTATATTCAAGGCTGGGTCAAATATGAATGTGTGGACATCGGACAGGAGAGTGGAGTGAAGTACAGGATCAGCCATGACTTTCCAGAACGGTGAAGCTGCTCGAGAAGATGTACCCCAACATCTTGATTTATATTGTCACTTTAGACTTGTTAAGCCACACCTAATTGTTCCATGGGCACTAAAGTGTAGCTATCGAGAACTAAACCACCCCACAAAACACCAGGTACTGGAGGAACTCAGCAAGTTAGACAGCATATGTGGAGTAAACCGTGATTAGACAGCTACCTTGAAATTGTGCATTTGCTTAGTTAGTGTTTCCAATGTACAGCAGACGACTTTGTTTTGCTTCATTATTTCAGGTGAAGACCTTTCTTCAGACTGATTGTAGGAGGGGAGACAAAGCTGGAACAGAGAGGTGAGCGATGGACAAAGCACAAAGCTTGGCCAGTGATAGCTGGACATACAAGTTGGTTGAAGGAGGGTCTCGCGTGAGACGTCACCTATTCCTTTTCTCCAGAGATGCTGGCTAACCCGCTGAGCTACTCCAACTTATTCTGTCTATCTCTGACTTAAACCAACATGGGCAGTTCCTCCCTACACAAGTGATAGGTGGATACAGGTGATGCGATGTGATTAGAAAATGGGTGGAGTAAGTGACACAGGCTGGAGGGGAAAAGGAGGCAAAAC
This sequence comes from Leucoraja erinaceus, assembly GCF_028641065.1. Classification (NCBI taxonomy): domain Eukaryota; kingdom Metazoa; phylum Chordata; class Chondrichthyes; order Rajiformes; family Rajidae; genus Leucoraja; species Leucoraja erinaceus. The sequence continues at coordinate 17,101,866 of NC_073406.1, forward strand.
GGTATCAGATAAAGAGGGAACTGGAGTAAAATGCAAAGCCAAAGGGCTTGATATGGGTGGGTGGGGATGAGCAGGGGAAGAGGGATGGTACATTGGGAAAAATGTGTGTGCACCATGGTGGAACACCAAGAGAGAGGGAGGGGAGGGTATTACTTGAAATTGAAGAATTCAATGTTCATACCATTGGGCTGTAAGCTACCCAAGTTAGACACAAAAAGTTGGAGTAACACAACGGATCAGACAGCATCTCTGGAGAAAAGGAATAGGCGATGTTTCTTGTCGAGACCCTTCTTCAGACTATGAGGTGCTGTTCTAGTTTGTGTGTGGCCTCAAATTGCCGACTTTCACGTTGTTTTGTGATTATCTCATTTCATCAATGTTTACATCCCAAGATATCCAGTGCTGTTCTTGTAGTTAGCAAGCGTAAGATTCACGAGGCAGCCACCATTCTTGACTCAGCTGCCGTTACAACACGATTATGTTTAATCTTCTGTGGATGCCACAGAGCATCAGGGACTGGCAGTGTGTACTGAGAATCAATGTCTTGCCTGACAGCTGCTGTTGGCACAAAAGTGAAACAATGAGGCAAAACAAAATCGTGTGCTGTAAATTGGAAACACTAACTAACCTGATGCACGATTTCAAGGCAGCTGTCTAATCACGGTTCACCCAGGCTTCATTTCAGAGGATATAACGTGAACTCAGAATCTCAATTAAATTCCTGTCCTTGCAATCTAATCTTGATATTATGTAAACAAGAATTTAATCTTCGAGAAAATGTACGTATCTAAATTCTGACGGTTTAAGTTCTTTGGCAACCAGCATAAGCAAGACTGTTGCATGACGTTGACTGATATATTGCTGGAACACCCAGGAGCAAAGAAGGCTGCAGAAAGTTGTGTACATTGCCCAGTCCATCACGGGCACTGGCCTCTCCATCATCGAAAGGATCCACAGAGGGCCCTGCCTCAAAAAGGCGGCCGATATCATCAAAGACACACACCACCCTGGCCACGCTCTCGTCTCACTGCTACCACAGGTTGTTGGAACAGAATTAAGCCATTTGGCCCATCAAGTCTACTCTGCCATTCAATCATGGCTGATCTATCTTTCCATTCTCCTGCCTTCTCCCCATAACTGCTGACACCTTTACCATCCTTACCTGAAAACCGTAACCACCAGGTTCGAGAACAGGTTCAAGAATCAGGCTCTTGAACACTGCACAACACTAACCACCACCTCAGCAGCTACTGTTTTGGTCGCACTACAGATTTTGGTTTTGCGTTATTATGGTCAGGATCCCTGTCATTACTGTTTACTAATGTATTGTATTATTGATTATTGTATCTAATGATTTGTGTGTTTTTGTGTCTATGGGCTTGTAAAGCTGCAGCAAGAGAGATTTTCACTGTTCCATTACTGTTCCATATGACAATTAAACATGTACGAAGGAACTGCCGATGCTGGTTTAAACCGAAGTTAGACTCACAATACTGGAGAAAAATTTGAACTCAGCAGGACAGGCAGCACATCTGGAGAGAAGATATGGGTGACATTTCGGGTCAGTCTGAAGAAGGGTCTCGACCAGAAACATCACCCATCCTTCTCTCCAGAGATGCTGTCTGTCCCTGAGCTGAGAGAGATCACAACAGAGCAGAAGGAGAGCTTGCGGAAGAGATGGAAAGAAAAGAGGGATCTGTTTTGGATTGACCCTCCAGCATTTGTGCCTATGACAATTAAATGTGTGTTTCATTAAGGCTGGTGATGGGAAACTATGGGAAACTTCTTCGGCACAGGGACTGCTGAGGCAGGACGGAATCTTTTACAGTTCTGGGCCTTGCCTGCTTCAATTTCACCAATGTTGTAAATTTGACATCGTGTTCCCCGAATCTGAGAGCCAGGTCCACCCTGTGTTGGGTTTTCTGCACTTCCTTTTCTCCCCTCACAAATTCTTCTGGGATCATGATTCATATGTGTTGTAATTCACAAGTGGGACTTATTTCAAATTGTGAATGAAAATTTTTCACATGTTCCCAATCTCTGACCTGCCGCTCAAACCTGGCTGATCATTACTACCCGTAGGCCTCGGGAACTTGTTCCAGAACTCTTTCAATAAGTCTCTCTTTTATCTAACGTTGGCGAATACCTGATAATGTGCAAAATGACCCAGTCCGGTCGACAAAAGGCAGGACAATTCCAAAGCAGGCACTTATCAACAGACCAGTCAATGCCATGCTGGATCTGTGATTGAACCAGTAATTCAAAAGCTTGGATTGTTTCAATAGTTACTGGCAGGGTTGCATCTCTGCAGTCAGCAAAGGTGCAACACTCCTAATCACCACCAAAATGTAGGTTGAAGATCTGCGGAAGCTGCAGAGAAGTTGCATTGTGATGCATTTACTTCCAGGGGCGTCTGTCAATATTACATGGGAAAATTGAAGAATCCCTGCAGAATATCCGGGATTCCTAACAGATTCAAGCTTGTTCTGGGATTCACCCTGGACATCCCTGACAGCCTTATGAGATTTAAACTTGGCTGCAATGTACAGCAATGGCTGATCGTCCTTGAAACCCTTGGAACCAAACTTTAGCACAAAAATAATCTCTTTCTATACAGATTCAGAGCGGAAACAGGCCATTCAGCCCACCCAGTCCACACTGACCAGTGATCACCTCGTACACTGACATTTGGGACAATTTTACCATGCCAATTAACCTTCAACCCTGTACATCTTTGGGGTTTGTGAGGAAACTAGAGCACCCAGAGAAAACCCCCCGCAGTCACAGGGAGAACATGCAAACTCTGTACAGACAGAACCCATAATCAGGTTCGTATCCGGGTCTCTGGCGCTGTATTGCCCCTGTCCCACTTAGGAAACCTGAACGGAAACCTCTGGAGACTTTGCGCCCCACCCAAGGTTTCCGTCCAGTTCCCGGAGGTCTTTGTCAGTCTCCCTACCTGCTTCCACTACCTGCAACCTCCGGCAACCACCTGCAACCTCTGGGAACCGCACTGAAACCTTGGGTGGGGCGCAAAGTCTCCAGAGGTTCCCGTTCAGGTTTCCTAAGTGGGACAGGGGCATTAGGCAGCAACTCTACTGCTATGCCACTGTGTTGCCTTCTTCATTCAAAGGTTTCTGGTTAGGATGGACCCTGATTGCATTTGTCAGAATGCAATCATCAACCTGTATTGAAATGTAAAATGTGAACAGAATATCTCTGAAGCTTTGGTATCAAAGCGGTTGAGTTACTAAAGTAATAGTCCAGAGGCCTGTAGTAATGATCAGTTTGAGCACCAGAATTGGGAACAAGTAATTTTCATTCACAATTAAATAACCTGGAATGCCCCAGGGGTCGGTGCTTCATCCACTGCTTTTGAAATGTATTAATGATTTTGGACTTAGCTGTGCCTGATACAATTTTCTAATTTACACATGACAAAAACTCACAGGAGTAGAGTGCGGTGAGAGATACATGGAGAAACTTCAAAGAGGCAAGCCGCAGGTAGGTGTTGGCTATAATCTAATGCTGGGAAGTGCGATGTACTATATTTTTTAAGGAAGAATGAAAAGTTACTTAAACTGGGACATAAAGTTTATAGTTTAGAGATACAGCATGGAAAATGGCCCTTCGGCCCAGGTACCCAATATTGTTCACAATACTTCAAATGCAGCCTGACCAGCACCCTATAGAGCCTCAGCATTACATCCCTGTTTTTGTATACAAGCCCTCTTGAAATAAATGCTATATTAGAGTTTGCTTTCTTTACTACCGACTCGGCTTGCAGATTAACTTTTTGGGAATCCTGCACCAGCACTGCCAAGTCCCTTTGCAACTCCAATTTCTGGATTCTCTCCCCATTTGGAAAATAGTCTATGGCATTATTCCTACTACCAAAATGCATGACTCCACACTTTGCTGCACTATATTCCATCTGCCATTTCTCAGCCCACGCACCCAAAAGTCCTTCTGCAGAGTTCCTGCTTTCTCTGCACAATCTGCCCCGCCACCTATTTTCCTATCATCCGCAAACTTGGCCACAAAGCCTGCAATCCCCTCGTCTAAATCATTAATGTACAACTTGAAGAGTAGCGGCCCCAGCACCGACCCATGCGGAACTCCGCTAGTCACTGGCAGCCCACCAGAAAAAGCCCTTTTTATTGGCAGAGTAAAAGCAAATGGTAAAAGAATTCATTACCTGGGGACAATGTCAGAACCTTCCTTCCAGGATGAAAATGTCAAAGACTAGTGGGCATAGCTTTCAAGTCTGAAGGGGAAGTTTTGAAGGAGCTGTGCAGGGTAAGGATTTTGACACAGAGAATGGTGGGTGCCTGGAACACGCTGCAGGAGACAACTCTGATAGTGGTAGAAGCAAATATGATAGTGGTGTTTCAGTGGCTTTTAGATAGACTGATGGATGTGTAGGGAAAGGAGTGTTTGGGATCACATGCTGGCATTGGTTTATATTGACATCAAGTTCGACATGGACCTGCCTTCCCCCCATAACCTTTGACACCTGTATTAATCAAGAATCTATCTATCTCTGCCTTAAAATTATTCACTGACTTGTCCTCCACAACCTTCAGTGGAAAGAATTCCACAAATTCACCACCCTTTGACTAAAAAATCCTCCTCATCTCCTTCCTAAAAGAACATCCTTTAATTCTGACTTCTAGTCCTAGACTCTCCCATTAGTGGAAACATCCCCCACATCCACTCAATCCAAGCCTTTCACTATTCTGTATGTTTCAATGAGGTCCCCTCCTCATTTTTCTAAACTCCAGCAAGTACAGGCCCATCGCCGACAAACGCCCATCCTACTTATCCCTGGGATCTTTCTTGTAAGCCTCTCCTGGACCCTCTCCAGAGCCAGCACATCATTCCTCAGATATGGTGCCCAAAATTTGGAACTTGCTCACAATATCCAAATGTGGCCTTACCAGTGCCTTATAGAGCCTCAACATTCCATCCCTGTTTTTGTATACAAGCCCTCTTGAAATAAATGCTCACATTGAGTTTGTTTTCTTTACTACTGATTGCGGGTGGAATGTCCTGTTCCTGTGCTGTACTGTTCAACGTTATATGTAAATATTTTTGCTGCTCTTTCTTGATTTAAAACTCACATTGCCCTACAAAGACCTGAGATTTTGGCCTGCATTATTGCAAGCAGGTGCAATTCAACACCCTGGCGAGTCGACAGAAAATACAGAAAGTTTGAAGCTGCCAGCAATTGTCAGCTTAATCTATCAACCGCAGTAATAAGATGAAACTCATTCCTAAACACGCACTCACAACTGTGAACACCAAAGGGCTTTTAGCTCGTATTGCACAATTTAGAATGATAAGGAAATTCATCAAAACAAGAAAATTAATTCCCCTCACCTGAAATTATTTTCCTTTTAAGTGATGCAGGCCCACAGTAATCACAGGCTATGCTTCAAAGCCATTTACAAATATACCCCTCAGCTGTGAATGGCGGAGAAAGCGTTAATGTAATTCTATGGCATTCTCTTTCTCTTAACAGGAAGTGCAGTCCATTTCAATAGTGGTGAATGGATCTCTCGACCTTGTTTAGCTTGGAGGTGGCATGTAGATAGATTGTCACTGAGAGCCGGAGGGTGAAAAATGAATCTTTTCCAGCTTTTTCATTAAGGCTAAAAGATTGTGGGCTTGGGTGTGCAGGAAGTACATCAAATACAATCGTTCCGCATTTCAAAAGTGATGTGCGGGGGCAAGGTTTGTAACACAGAGTGAGTGCCTGGAGGTGGTGCAGGCAGATATGATGGCTTTGTTTAGTTTAGTTCAGGGATAGGGCCACACTGAGAATCAGCCTCGACAATTCTCAGCACACAGAGAAACAATTCCTCTGCTAACTTGACAATGCTGCTGGGCTGCAGAATAGAAATGTTGGCCTTGTGCGTGGAGTCGCAATTGAAAGAGACCCATGGAGGATATTTAAGGTCAATGCTTTTGTTGGCGGTAGGTCTAGGATTGAGTCAGAGGATCTGAGGGTGCGTGAACAGGTGGGTGGAGAATTCATAAGTTCATAAGTTACAGGAGCAGAATTAGGCCATTCGGCCCATCGTGTCTACTCCACTATTCATTCACGGCTGATCTATCTTTCCATCTCAACCCCATTCTCCTGCCTACTCCCCATAACCCCTGACGCCATTAAGAGTTAAGAGTCTTCAGCAATTCAACCGGCTGGTGTCAACTCTCCTTCGCCATTGGAACACTTGGGTTTTAATCAAAGAGTTAGCTTTTAAATGTGGTGGTCAGATGAGCACTGAGCCTGTTAAAAGGTGCCCTCCTGCTCCTGGTTCAGAAATACTGAGTTGTACTTCATCTTGGACAGTCTGGGACACCCAGGGCCTGCTGCTAAATGTTTATTGTGCAAACGCCAAGTCTGGTTCATCACAATAGATGTCTAGTTTCTCATCCGTACTCTTTCGAAGTGATCGAGAAAAAGTGGACCCAATGTCACCCAAAGGCACAAAGTGCTGGAGTAACTGAGTGGGTCAGGCAGCAGCTGTGGAGAACATGGGTGGACAAATAAAGTTTCGGGTTGAGACCCTGTTTGGTGAAATTTGAAAAATGTAAAAAATTGTACTGAAAAAACTTGTATAGTCTCCGAAAATGTCGGATGAATTTTGTTTGTTTGAATGGTTCAGGAATTGTATATATTTATCAATGAATAAAGTCTATTTTGAAATTTTAAAAAAAGACCCTTCTTCAAACACATAATGTCATTTGAACTCATCTGGCAGAGGGACCAGAATATATGCCACCATTAAAGAACTTGGGAACACAGTGGCATAGGTGCTGCCTCACAGTGCCACTGCCAGAGACCGGGTTAGACCCTGACCTCGGGTGCTGTTCAAGTGGAGTTTGCTCGTCCTCCCTGTGACTGCTTGGGTTTCCTCCAGTTCCTCTGGTTTCCTCCCACATCCCAAAGATGTGGAGGTTTGTAGGTTAATTGACCTCTGTAAATTGCCCCTAATGTGCAGGGAATGGATGAAAATGTGGGATAACATGGAACAAATGTAAAAGGGTGATCAATGGCTAATGCAGAAATGGTAGGCTGAAGGGCATGTTTCCATGCTGTATTTAAAAAATAAAAAAATAAAAATACTCAGACAATTATACCACCACATTTAAAGTTGTGTTATATCCATGGTGTTACATTGCATTTCAAGTACTGAGTCTGAGTTCATGCAATATGCTGAAAGATTAAATGGAGCTTTGATGATTTAAATTGATATAAATTAAGCAATAGGCAACATAGTTAAAGGGTAAATGTAAAGTATAAAATATCTTTTGTACAAATAAATATATTTTAAATCTTCACAACGAGGAAAGTATTTATGGTGAAATGAAAGACATTTGATTTTGGGTCATTATCCGATGTACTGCATAAATAATGATAATATACACAGCCCGGGCTGAGGGGATGGAGATTCGAGTGAAAGCAACTGCTTGTATTAGGCAAGTCGTGTTCACCAGTGACTTGTTCTGGAGCCTCTGTCTTTTTCAAGGCAGGTCAATGGCTTGGAGGGGTGGGTTGCAGAAGCAGAGTTTCAGGTGAGATGAAGCTGGGAGCAACAGTAAGCAGTGTAGGCAGGAGTAGGAAGTTGCAAAATGATATGTTTAAGTGTGTGAGCCAAATCCCGGGAGGTGGTGTTTAATCTGATATGTATGGTGAAGGCTTGACGCCAATGTAGCAGCAAATAACATTCATTATTTCCGGCTATGTCTTCACACACTGAATCAATTAACAATCTAACAATGCTATAACAAGGAACTGCAGATGCTGGTTTAGATTAAGAAGGTTGTGAATCTGTGGAGTTCTCTGCCACAGAAGGCAGCGGATGCTGGAAGCTGGTCAGTGCGGACTCGGTGGGCTGAAGGGCCAGTTTCTGCATTGAATTTCTAAAGTAAAGCAAATAAATGTGAAAAGCAAGCTCTGTTTCTCTCTCGACAGCTGCCGCCTGACCTGCCGAATGTTTCCAGCGCTATCTATTTTTTTATTTCAGATTTCTAGTGTCTGCAGTTTTTTGCTTTTGCTTTGCTTAGTCTTTAGCCAGCGAGCCATTGTGATTTAACAAGCGAACGAATAAAGCACAGGATATGAACCTCTGAAATGTTATTAGATGATTTGAAAAGGTCGTAAGTTCTAGGAACAGAAGTCGGCCATTGAGCCCATCAAATCTGCTCCGCCTTTCAATCATGGCTAATCTATCTCCCCCTCCTAACCCCATTCTGCCTCCATATCTCCCCCATATAACCCCTGACACCCGTACTTTTCAAGAATTATTTATTTTTCATTAGGTTTATTAAACCACTGTGGCAGGAAATAACACAGCATGTATATACTGGGTAACAAAATACACCTGACCCATGTAGCAGTGTGATACATTGCCTTGAGGTATTTTCAATTTCCTGTTCAGTGTACTGGTGCTATAGTGCAATACGGAACATTGGCTTCAGACCTGCTTGGTAAAACATTGGCAGGGATTTCTTCCAGCTTCTGCACAGTAATCCCGTAATTATATTTTGCCCTCGGAGACTTCAAAATAGGTTTTCATTTTGGACATTCATCGCACAGTTATGAAATTTGCTTCGTACAATGGAATCACAGTGGGTACAGAAACAATAGCTCAGAACAAAGCTCTCCTAACAGAAGTCCACCTAACACAATCTGCAGTGGCAAGCATAGAATCAGCCCTCCTTTTTGGAAACAGTTGGGAAGGCTTGTGATTAATTTTCTTCTCAACATGCCTGTTGTTTTCAGTCCTGATCCTGCAGATAACAAACTGGTCTGGATGGTTAAAAATGTTAACAATATGAGGTGTCAACCAGAAACCCTTGTCCTTGATGACGTGGACTTCTTTAAGGATGAAAAATACTAAGGCTAAGAAGATAGACACAAAAAGCTGGAGTAACTCAGCGAGATAGGCAGTGTCTCTGGAGAGAAATAATGGGTGACGTTTCAGGTCGAGGCCTTTCTTCAGACTGGTTAGGGATAAGGGAAACGAGATATCCTTAACCAGTCTGAGAAGGATCTCGTCCCGAAACGTCACCCATTCCTTCTCTCCAGATATGCTGCCTGTCCCGCTGACTTACTCCAGCTTTTCTTGTCTATCTTCGGTTTAACCCAGCATCTGCAGTTCCTTCCTACACACTAGGACTAAGAAGGCCGGCTTAGAATTTTGAAAGGCATGTGTTCGGCTGGTGAGTTTTGCACCATTTTCCCTACCGTCTTTGGGCTAAATAGCAGTATAGGGTTAGAAGTTTGGGACTGAATTACTCAAAGCATTATATAAATTTCAATGTAAAATAACAATTGAATAATACCATGCAGCGACTTAAAAAATAAATCCTGGTTAAAATGAAGAAATAAATAAAGGATGATTGACCCGTGGGTAATGTGAAAGTTGCTGCAGATTACCAAGATCCCAAACAAGCAGGCAGTACCTGCAGCCTGAGACGTTTGAATCAGAGTTGATCCACTGGAGTATGATCCGATGATATTACAATTTACAAGGAGGGAGAAAGTTCCTGGTTACATCAAGGTCCTTCTGTTTCTCAATACTCGCTGAGGCCTTAGCATTCATCGTTTAAATTCTACCCTTATTTGACCTCATCATTAACTTATTTGGGCGGACCAGTGCCACAGAGGTAGAGTTGCTGTCTTACAGCGCTTACAGCCACAGAGACCCTGGTTCAATCCTGGCTATGGGTGCTTTTCTGCACCGAGTTTGTACATTCTCCCCTTCATCTGCATGGGTTTTCTCAGAGTTTGGGTTATGTTTTGGGTTATGTTTTCCTCTCACACTCCAAAGACGTACAGGTTTGCAGGTTAATTGGCTTGGTATAAATGTTAAAAATATTGTCCTTCATAGGATAGTGGTTGTGTGCAGGTGTGCAGGCTGGTCGGTGCAGGCTTAATGGGCTGAAGGGCCTGTTTCCATGCTGTATCTCTAAACTATAAACCTAACTCCCAAATGCATAATTTCATACGTACCAGGATCAAATTCCATCTGCCATTGCTCTGCCTAATGAGCTGCCTAATTTACCAGTTCATCAATATCTTCCATTAGCCTGAAACTATTTTCCTCAATGTGCATAACCACTCATTCCTTGTACCATCTGCACTGGGGCTTGTGCCTTGCACCACACTCATGGTTTAACCAACCGTCAGTGAAGCAGGGATAAGGATCCAAGAGGACTTTCACACATGATCAGTATTCGTCCACCCTCACAGGAAGTTGGCTTTGGGTTATGTGGGCAGAATCAGACTCAGCAGTGACTCCTCGATAGTAGGGTGACACAGTGGCACAGTAGAGCTGCTGCCTCTCAGTGCTAGAGACCCCCGGTCGATCCTGACTTCGGGTGCTGTCTGTGTGGAGTTTGCACGTTCTCCCTGTGGGTGTTCTGATTTCCTCCCACATTTTAAAGATGTGAGGGTTTGTAAGTTAATTGGCATTGGCACATTGCTGCTAGTGTACAGGTGAGTTGATGAGAGGATGGGATAACATAGAGCTTGTGTGAACAGGTAATCGATGGTTGGCATGGACCCGTTGGGCTGAAGGGCCAGTTTCCTATGCTGTATCTTTCAACTAAACTTAAACTGAATATCTTGATTAGTAGTTTAAGGAGCTGGGTTCTGTTTCTTCCAGTTTGAGGGTTAATTGTCCTCTGTAAATTGCCTCGGTGTGATGACTAATGTGAATGGGATCAATGTTCGGCGTGCACTCGTTGGACCAAAGTGGCCCGTTTCCATGCTGCATCATTAAACTCTCCAAACACAAAAGGTTGCAGATGCTGGAATCTTGAACAAACCACAAAGTGCTGGAGGAACTCAACGGGTCAGGCAGCATCTGTGGTGGGAAATGGGCAGATGACATTTCAGATCAGGAACAACTCCATCTGCACAGCCTTTTTAAATCTCTGTAGGTTGCTGCCTGACAGGCTCAGTTACGTCTGCATTTTGGGTCTATCTTTGCTGTGAACCAGCATCTGCAGTCCCTTCCCACACGTTAAGTTTATGCAATGCTTCTTAACAACCGGGAAATCTCCGAGCTTATTGCAGTGATCGTGTGGTGTTTTCAACCAAGGCAATCATCAATCTGTGCAGTAGAAATGTCCCAGGGGAAAGCATGAGATAAATAAGCGGTAATTTATGTAGCAATGTTAGTTGACAGAAAAACATTAGAGAATTGCATGTGTTCTTCCCTGCACATTAATTGAGAAGGCAGATAGTACGTTAATGTAACACTTAACACAAGAGACAGCAGTCCAACAATGAAATGTTGTTTTGGTTTGGACAGAACTGCAGCTGCTCTTTTAAACCGAAGATAGACATTAAAAGCTGGAGTAACTCAACGGGTCAGGCAGAATCTCTGGAGAAAAGGACTAGGTGAATCTTCAGTCTGAATGAAGGCCTCGACCCGAAACATCACCTATTCCTTTTCTGCTGAGACGCTGCCTGAGCCGCTGAGTTAATTCAGCTTAATGACCCCTCTGGTCTGGACTTGCAACAATGGCATTTTGAGTCGAGAGTGCTACCATCAAGGTACAAGAGACTGCAGATGCTGGAATCTTCAGCTAAAACCATAGTGCTGGGGGAACTCATTGGGCCAGACAGCAACGGTGGAGAAAATGGATAGGCGACATTTGGCATCAATGCCCTTTTTCAGACAGTCTACCGTCTTGTCTGCACACTCAGACACAACTCCTGGATGATATATGGGGACAATTAACAAAGCCCACAAAAAATATACTGGTGGATAAAAGGAACTGCAGATGCTGGTTTACAAAAAAAGACACCAACTGCTGGAGTAACTCAGCGGGTCAGGCAGCATATGTCTGGAGAACATAGATAGGTCACAAAAGGACAAAAAGTGCAAGAATTTGTGTCTTTTAATCTATATTGGTATTGGTTTATTAATGAAAAAGCTGGTTTATGTGCTATCCATTTAAATCATACCACACATGAGTACATTCAAACTATATGCAAGTATGTCAGGTTATGCAAAGAGAAAAATAAATGGAGTGTAGAATATAGTGTTACAGCTGCAGAGAAAGTGCAGGTTTTAAAGAAGTGCACAGACCACAGTGAGGTTGATTGGAAGATCATGCCCATACCCTTGGATTCTGAGGGGTCTGTACAAGAATATGTTAGCAATGGGGAAGAAGCTGTTCCTCAATCTGGTGGTACATGCTTTCAAGCTTTTGCAGAGAGTTTGATAGCGCTGTTGGGGCTAACGGAATCAAGGGATGCGAGGAAAAAGCAGGAATGGGGTACTGATTTTGGATGATCATCCATGATCATATTGAATAGAGAGTCATAGAGTCATAGAGTCATACAGCTTGGAAACAGGCCGTTCCACCCAACTTGCCCACATCAACCATGCCCATCTACACTAGTCCCACCTGCCTGCGTTTAGCCCATATCTTTCTAAACCTGTCCTATCCATGTAGCTGTCCAACTGTATCTTAAGCGTTGTGGTAGTCACTGCCTCAATTACCACCTCGGGCAGCTCGTTCCATACACCATGTTGCATCATGACTTCCTGACCCTTATATTCAATGCCCCAACCAATGAATGCGAGCATACCATATACCTTCTTTACCGTTCTATCTTGTGTTGTTATTTCAGGGAGCCGTGGACCTGCATTCCAAGATTCCTCTGTATATCGATGCTGTTAAGGTTGATGCCATCAACCATACATCCTCCCGTTCCATTAATAGCTCTTGAGTTACATATGGGTGATTCATTTGAGTTTTATGACAATTATTTAATTTTCTGCTCTCAAATTGCCAAAAATGATTTTGCAGATTTAATTATATTAATTCCAGCTGCCCGAATTGGATTCCAACCAAAATCCATACAATTTAAGGTCCAGGCCAATGGACCCTAGTCCAATAATCTAACCAAAATGTTACTTGCATTAGTATTCAATTAAACCTATTGTTCATATTTTCTACTTTAGTTAGTCCTCAATCTATATAATTAAAAGTCTCATCTTGACCACTTTCTGTCTGCGCTGTATATTAATTTTAGAAAAAAAACACTACCATATATCGCTACGATTTTTGTCCATCTTACTCACAGTCCTCCTCCGCTGAGCAGGCTCCGAGGATTTTTCCCATCGATGAAACATAACAAAGTTATGAGTGTTTAAAAAACCTCGAGATCCTCTCGCCTGTCAATCACCGTGATTAAGGTAACGCCTCTTCTGGGGGGGGGGCAGGACTATAAAACCGCGGATGCCTGGACGTGACTCAGTCACACTGCAAGATCGCGAGGGAGAGGCCACGACTCTCATTCTAAGCGTAATCTCCGGTAAGTGCAGAGGTCAAGCTGATTGCGGTAGTGCCGCTGACTGCAGAAGCCCCAAAGTGGAGAGGCCGCGCTCAGCTGTGTGAGTATTCAAGAAAGTTTACTGCCATATATACGGTGTGTGAGTCAGTGAGTGTGTGTTTCTGTGCTTGTGAGTGTGTGTGTGTGTGTGTGTGTGTGAGTGTATGTGTGTGTGTGTTGGTGTGTATATATGTGTGTGTGTGTGTGTGTGTGTGTATATCTGTGTGTATGTGTGTATGTGTGTGTGTGTGTGTGTGTATATATATGTGTGTGTGTGTGTGTGTATATATGTGTGTGTGTGTGTGTGTGTATGTGTGTATGTGTGTGTGTGAGTCTGTGAGTGTGTGTGTGTGTGTGGTCTCAGCGACTGAGTTGCCAGCCCAAAAATCCATTCGGCCCACAATGTCCATACTAGCCCTCTGGCAATCAGTCACTTCGGCCCACAACACCATGCTAGCCCTCCAGAAACCTCACCCCCCACTGGCCAGCAATATTGGAATTGGTGGAGAGGTGGAATATTGCGTTGGGGGGTCAACCCTCCCGTGTGAAGCTGGGACCCATCGGGTCCCACTTAGTCTAGTAATGTCTTAAACCATAGATATTCCTGAGTTGAGAATCAATTATAAATTGTGATTCTATTAGCTAGAGTGGCATGGTGGCACAGCGGTAGAGTTGCTGCCTTACACCGCCAGAGACCCGGGTTCGATCCTGACTACGGGTGCTGTCTGTGTGGAGTTTGTACGTTCTTTCCATGGGTTTTCCCCAGGTGCTTTGGTTTCCTCCCACACAGACGTACAGGTTTGTAGGTTGATTGGCTTTGGTAAAATTGTAAATTGTATGTGTAGGACTAGTGTTAGTGTGCGGGGATCGCTGGTCGGTGCTGAAGGGCCTGTATCTCGAAACTAAACTAAACTAACAACCTAGCTGGACTGGATCAAAATGTTCAACATTATCTATGCAAGAAACATCTCAATTGTTCTTGCGTCTTTCCATCCATTATTTAATTGAATTAAAGATAATTCATACAGATTATTTTCCATGGCAATTATAAGTGGTACCTGCCATGAAGTACAGTCTTGATTCTGAGCAGCTTGAATGAAGTTTCAAGAGGCATTTTAAGTTCATGTGACTGTTTGTCTGTCTAGATAAGCTCATGGAATTAAATAACCTTTTTCCGAGCTTGCGAAATGCCATGAAGATTTCTACATTAGACATTAATGCTACCTGAATGGCCAAGGCAAATAAACTGTAAGAAGCTTACAGCATTCAACTGCATCAGCTAAAAATAGTTCAAATCTATTCCAATCAGGTAGAAATTAATGGAATGTGAGTCTCAAACATTTTCCTGCTTGTTCCATTTAACCAGTGTGTTCTTTATGTGTAGATAAAATCCATTCACCGCCTGTCTGTTTGGTAATAAATACCCTTGTGTCTTTGTGATACTATCAGGAGGTCACAGTAACTTCCATTACAACCTAATTCCAAGTCAGTTTTTTATCCTGGCTGTGGGAACCATTGTCATAAAAATAAATTCACTTTGTTAATTAGTCCAAAATGTCGCAGGATTTGTCGTTAGCCAAGGATAACTGAGTATAGAAGTTGGGAGGTCATGTTGCAGTTGTATACAATGTTGGTGAGACTGCATTTTGAATATTGTGTTCAGTTCTGGGCACCATGTTATAGGAAAGATATTGCCAAACTTTAAAGGGTTCAGAAAATAATTATGAGGATGTTGCTAAGGCTAGAGATCGTGAGCTATAGGGAGAGGTTGAGTAGGCTGGGTCTCTATTCCATGGAGCGCTGAAGGATGAGGGAAGATCTTATAGAGGTACACAAAATCAAGAGAGGAATAGATCGGGTAGATGCACAATCTTTTATCCAGAGTAGGGGAATCGAGGCCCAGAGGACATAGGTTCAAGGTGGAAAAGGAATCCGAGGGGTAACTTTTTCCACACAAAGGGTGGCGGGTGTATGGAACAAGCTGCCAGGGTGGTCGTTGAGGCTGGGACTATTCCATCATTTAGGAAACAGTTAGACAGGTACATGGATAGGCCAGGTTTGGAGGGATATGGACCAAGCGCAGGCAAGTGGCACTAGTGTAACTGGTACATTGTTGGCTAGTGTGGGCGAGTTGGGCCGAAAGGCCTGTTACCACACTGTATCACTCTATGACTCTATAATAATGTGCCAAGAGAATAAATTGGCCGGATGTTCATGTGCAGAAGTGTAGGGTACAATATTCTCTATTGCGCTGGTTTAAAAATAGTACCAAGTATCAGTGCACATACAGCGCATTCAGAAAGTATTCAGACCCCTTCACTTTTTCCACACTCTGTTACGTTCCAACCTTATTCTAAATGGATTAAATTCATTTTTTTAAATCATCAATCTATACACAATACCCCATAATAAAAAAGCAAAAACAGGTGTTTAGAAATTTGCAAAGTATTAAAAAGAAATAAAGGAAATATCCCATTTACTTAAGTATTC
The DNA here is from genome assembly GCF_028641065.1 of Leucoraja erinaceus. NCBI lineage: Eukaryota > Metazoa > Chordata > Chondrichthyes > Rajiformes > Rajidae > Leucoraja > Leucoraja erinaceus. Next base: position 17,117,722 of record NC_073406.1, read on the forward strand.
AGACCCTTTACTCAGTACTTTGTTGAGGCGCCTTACGCAGTGATTACAGCCTTAAGTCTTCTTGGATATGAATCTACAAGCTTGGCACACCTGTATTTGGGTAATTTCTCCCATTCTTATCTGCAGATCCTCTCAAGCACTGTCAGGTTGGATGGGGGGCGTCGAGGCACAGCTATTTTCAGGTCCCTCCAGAGATATTCCATCGGGTTCAAGTCCGGGCTCTGGCTGGGCCACTCAAGGACATTCACAGACTGTCACAAAGCCACTCCTGCATTATCGTGGCTGTGTGCTTAGGGTCGTTGTCCTCTGCCCCAGTCTGAGGTCCAGAACGCTCTGGAGCAGGTTTTCATCAAGGATCTCTCTGTACTTTACCCCGTTTACCTTTCCCTCGATCCTGACTAGTCTCCCTGTTCCTGCCGCTGAAAAACATGATGCTTCCACCACCATGTTTCACCAGAGGTATGGTATTGGTCAGGTGATGAGCGGTGCCTGTTTTCCTCCAGACGTGACAAAGAATTAAATCTTAGTTTCATCAGACCAGAGAATCTTGTTTAGGTGCCTTTTGGCAAACTCCAAGCGGGCTGCCATGCGCCTTTTACAGAGGAGTGGCTTATGTCTCAACCCAAAAGCCCACCCCAGGCGAAAATAAAATGCAATATGATGTGATGGCAGGTCATCAGGTAATAACTTAAAGTGCTGGGGGAAACTGGTGGGTCAGGCAGCATCTGTGGAAAGTATCGTCAGGCGATGATCTGGGTCAGGTCCCTACTTCAGACATCAGGTCTGAAGAAAGGTTCAGGCCCGAAATGTCATCTGACCCGCAGAGTTCCTGCAGCAATTTGTGTTTTGCTGCAGATTCCAGCATTAGCAATCTCTTGTGTTTCCGGGGTAGTAACTCTTCATGGACTTAAATACTGAGCTGGTCTGAGGGAACGTTCACTCTGCAAACTCAACAAAAAAGGACATGTTTTGCCTTAATTGGTTTTACATGGCATTTCAGATACAAAACTCATCCTCATAGCTAGCTGAAGTGGGCACCTTGGTTGACACAGATTAGTCAGGCCTCTTTCCATACTGTATAACCCTGTGAGTCTATGATGGAGATACCAATGTTGAGTGAGATGGTTGGAGGCCTCCTAATGCCAATGCTTCCCCAGCCTTAGTGACCTGTCCACTATCGGCACCCTTGATAGTGGGTGGGATGCTAGTTCTGTTGCTCAAAAAGGTCTCTTGCTGCCCAGGAAGAGTTGGGACCGCCTAACCAGACCCCCTCCCTAGACAACATTTCCGTGGCCCTAACCTGGGTGGAATCTGCACAGCGGACTCAGAAGTCCTCTTCCCAAGTTCATAAATTCATGTCCCTTGTGCACAAGGGCGGACGGGGCGAGGAGAGGGACGTCGGTTCACAGGTTGACCTGTACATCGAAGGAGGCTGGATGCTTACTGTGACTTACCTGGATCGGGCAACGCTCATAAGAACTATAGCGCGGACTGACTTAGAAAATTGTGCCAAAATCCTGGTGCTTCTTGCAAGCAGGCTCAGTAGACAATTTCTGTACACTTTGCTAATCGGGGATGTACTTATATATGGCAACACATTACTGGACTGTATGTAAGAAAATAATTTCACTGTGCATTTGCTCATGCGACAATAAAAGCACCATTGAACCGTTGAAGTCATAGGAGCAGAATTAGGCCATTCGGCCCTTTGAGTCTACTCTACCATTCAATCATGGCATGTGAGGTTGTCCCAATCTCACCATGCAATTTCTTTACGACATAACCAACTCCCGAACCAACAACTATGATCCAGGGAAGGCACAGGGATACAGCACTGGATAGCAGGTCAGGTTGAAGGGCAGAATGGCTGGCTTCTATTCATATTCTCTTTGGTCGCCGTTAATTCAAATGCAGATTTCAGCATTTAGCCACAATATTTGTAGATCATTTGCAAAATGCCTTTCCTGCTGACCTCCTGAGAAATAGATAAATGTAGAAAATGCTGGAACAATTCAGCAGGTCAGGCAGCATCTGTGGAAAGAGGAACAATCAATGTTTTGGGTGGAAAATATCTCAACTGAACTGAAAAAAATTTCTCTCACTTTGTTGTGTAGGAAGGAACTGCAGATGCCGGTTTATACTGAAGATAGACACAAAGTGCTGGAGTAACTCAGCAGGTCAGACAACATCTCTGGAGAAAAAGCATGGTGATGTTTTGGGACGGAGCACTTCTGCAGACACTTTCTTTCCTGATTGCTCGCTCTTATATTCTCTCATTCCCACTTCTGATGGAGTGCCTTCCACCCGAAAGATAGGTTGTTTCTCTTTCCACAAATGCTGCCGACCAACTGAGTCCTTCCAGCGTTTTCTGTTTTTAACTTCCATCATCTAGAGGTTTTCTTTGGATTTTCAGGAAATAAATGCTGATTGATGTCCAAAAAGGACCACTGACCAAAACCACTGAACAGTCCTGTGATTATGCATAATTGCCCAAAGAAACAGGTGGAGAAAGAGACAGTTCACATTTTATGGTGGTGAATTTGGATTGTCCAGTGTGTACAAGACCAGGATCTAGCGCTCTGTGTGGGATGGTATTGGTATAGGTATTGAAAATAGCTCATAGAAAATTTCAGTGCAGGAACAGGCCCTTTGAACCACAGTTGCTACAGTGTGCAGTTTAAAAGTTCTCCCTGTGTCTGCCTGGGTTTTCTCCAGGTGCTCTGGTTTCCTCCCACACTCCAAAGACCGACAGGTTTGTAGGTTAATTGGCATCAGTAAAAGTTGTAAATTGTCCCCAGAGTGGTCAGTGTTAGTGTTCGGGGTGATCGCTGGTCAGTGCAGACTCTGTGGGCTGAAGGGCCTGTTTCTGCGCTGTATCTCTGAACCTGCACATCCACGTAACTATCTAAATGCCTCTTGAACGCCAATAGCTTATCTGACTCCAGCGTTCCAGCCGCTTACCTCTGTGTTATGGGGAGAAGGCAGGAGAATGGAGTTGGGAGGAAGAGACAGATCTGCCATGATTGAGTGGCGGAGTAGACCTGACGGGCCTAATGGCTCATCTTCTTCTATCACTGCTCCTATACTGTCCTACTTCTTCTGCCCCTATCACTTATGACCTTATGACACCAGTACAATTTCCTGGAAGTGAAAGTAACCATTCATTGAATACCCATCAAGTAAATACTCCGACAGAACGTTTACAAAGGTTAGATAACAATTAATAATTTTATTTAGAATTCATCTCAGGACAATGCTCTTGTCTATATGCACACCTCGGTCAGTGGAGTTAAAACACTCCTGCTACACAATTCCTTAACACTCTGAAAGGGAATTTTACTTTTCAAAGTCCTGGCCATCGCCCGCTCAGAACAAGGTCCAAGTGCCTAGGCGTTGGGTTGTTGGATGGCATGCAAGGTCGAAGGAATATTATATATACAACAAATACAGGTGTAGGATTGAACTGCAGATGTTGGTTTAAACCGAAGATCCACACAAAATGCTGGAGCAACATTTGGACATGTAACATGTCTGGAGAGAAGGAATGCATGGCGTTTCGTGTCGAGACCCTTCTTCAGACTGATACATGTCTGGGAGATAGTCTGATTCAAGAAACTCTTCCAGGGCACCGCGGAGCAAGGAATGAGAGGTGGGAGCAACAAGTAGGAATGTTATTGTCCTGTGGTTGGTACACTGACAATTAGACACAAGAAGGGTCTCGACCCGTTCCTTCTCTCCAGAGACGCTGACTGTCCCGCTGAGTTACTCCAGCATTTTGTGTCTTTCTTCGGCTTAACCCAGCATCTGCAGTTCCTTCTTGCACACTCTTGACTCTTTGTTGCGTTGTGAAACTGAAGACAGCAACATAACACGGCACCACGGCAGAGCAATTTAGCACATGTACATCGATGGCCACTGCGGGCACAACACAAAGTGTTGGAGGAACTCAGCGGGCGAGGCATCTGTGTGGGGGACGAATGGACGGGTGATGTTTCTGATCGATAGACACACAACGCTGGAGTAACTCAGCGGGACGGGCAGCATCTCTGGAGAGAAGGAATAGGTGACGTTATGGGTCGAGACCCTTCTTCAGACTGAGAGGTGGGGGGGGGGGGGGGGGGGGGGGAAACGAGAGATCGTTTCGGATGTGTGGGTAGCCTGGAGAATCTGGAGAGGAGGTGCCAGTTTAACTCCAGGATGGGACCTCACACGCCGGACAGCCACGGTGGGTGGCTTGTAATGAATGCCCTGGGGTAAGTGTTCTGTACGCTCCCTTCTCCTAGTTGTGCCTATATACACCCGCACACAGGAGCTTGGACATCTAAAACTACTCATACGAGCAGAAGAACTGCGTAAAAGCCCAGCACACTACAGCAAGCGACCAGTTACACTTCCCCGCGGGACCCGCGCTCCTGTAACATTCAGTGTTTGACCCCGCGGCTTATAACAGAAACGGTAAGGTCATCCTGTGGCAGCTGAGTGTCCAGTTAGCAATTGTCCACGAACAATTCATTGAATCCAGGCAATAACCGCTGTGAAACGTAACAGCCCATGTACATCCACGTGTGAATATAACCGAGTTAGCCCCCATCCCTGGTCAATTCCGACACAGATTGAGCCCGTCCTTGTCTTGGTGTGATACCAGGCCGGTGATGTGCCCGTGAGCCGGAGACTGCGAGCTGCCCCGTGGTGTATTCGTTGAGGTGCGCCACTGTCTCAGTAAGGACGCCCCCTCCCCCTTGCTCCCACCCCCCGCCCTTGTTGAGCCCTGTGACCCCTCTCCCGATTCGCGGCCCCACTCTCCATCCATCGCTTTGGGACAGGGGGGGGGGGCGATGTTGGAGTGGATGGTAATGGTCATGACTTGACTAGCTCGGGTGTGGCAGTCCCGGGTACACCGAACAAGTTGGGGAGGGGAGGGTGTAGAATGGGGGAGTGGCTACAGGGGGAGGGGGTGGTGGAGTTGGGCTAGGAATCTGAGTAGGAGATGGGGAAGGGCGGGGAGAGGGCAGGGAAAGGGTGGAGAGAGAGAGAGGGGGGGGGTGGAGTGAGGGTGGGAAAGGATAGACGGGGGTGGGAGAGAGAGTGAATACGGCGGAAAAGGGGTGGTGATCAGGGAATTTGGGTAGGAGTGGAGAGATGGGGTAGTGGAGAGGGGAGGAATGGATGGAGAGTACAGAGGGGAGGGGGAGATGATGGGGAAAGGGTGGAGAGAGAGAGAGGGGGGTTAATGGGGAGAGAGGGAATTGAGAGAGAGGGTGGGGGTGTGAATACGAGGGAGATGGGTGGTAGGCAAGGAATTTGGGCAGGAGTGGAGTGGAGGAGGGTGAGGGGGCCGGAGAAAGGGTGGGGAGAGAGAGAGAGGAGTGGAGAGAGGCGGGGCAAATGGGATAGAGGGGAGAGAGAGAGGAGTGGAGGGTGTAGAGGGGGGTGCAGAGAAGGTGGGTCAACGTGACGGAGGGGAGAGAGGGGAAGTGGCGAAGAGGGATGGGAGAAGAGGAAAGTGCAATGGGAGTTGGAATGGTTGGCGAATGGATAGATAGTGGGAGCGGAAGAGGGGGAGTGGAAGGGGGAAGGAGTTGGGGTGGAAAGAGAGGGGAGGGGATGGGGGTTTGGTGTGGAAATGATGGGGAGATGGGGTAGGATGGGGTAGGGAGGGGGAGAGGTCGTTGAGGGGGAGAGGCCATGGACAGGGAGAGTGTGAAGGGGTTGGAGGGCAGGCGGCCCCTGTTGTCCTCAGGACCGCCGTCAGTCGGAGCCCCGCCGAGCCCCCGCGGGGCCCCCCAGTGCCGCGACTCTCTCGGCGATGGTGCAGCTACTGATCCCGCGGGAGATGCCCCCGACGTCGGGCTCCCCGTCCTCCCGCTCGCCCGCCACGTCCTCGGCGATCACCCCGAGCCTGGCCGGCGCCCGGCCGCCCTCGCCCGCCGCTCTGTAGGGACACTGAGCGTTGAGGAGCCGGCGGAGCGGGGCGACGGGCAGCGCCGACTCCCCCAGCCGCTCCCGCTGCCGGCGCCGGGCATCGTCCAGCCTCTTGAGCCGCTTGAAGTCACTGAAGGCCGAGCTGGAGGTCCGGAGCAGCAGGCGAGCCAGGTCCCGGGCTTTGTCCGCTTTGCTGAGGCGCACGGCGTGGCAACGGAGCAACTCCGCCTTATTCTTCACCTGGTGTCTGTAGACCCAAGCGAACACCTTGGGGCGCTGCCCGTCCGCCCCACAGTGGGTGATCCTCCGCAGCAGGTAGAGATGGCCCGAATGGTCGCTGCTGTCAGTCCCGGCAGGGCACAGGCGGATCCCATACGGGCTGATGGTCAGTTGCATCCTCGCCCCGGACGTCCCTTGCTCGCTCCGGGCCCAGATCTTGGTGACCACCTGGTCGGTGCACCCCTCGCCCTTGGCCCGGAGGGTGACAGCATTGCCCAGGTAGCGCACGCTGTGGCTCGGGTTGTCCCGGCTCAGCTGCACCTTCCGCCGGCGGCTCCTGAAGGCACCGGGCAGCCGCCACTCGGGCCAGAAGCCGGGCCAAACCCGGGCTATGGAGGAGAGCAGCGAGCGGTAAGGCAGCCAGCCCTTCTTCGCTTTGCGCCGCCGCTCCGCTGCCTCGTCCGCCAGCACCACCTTGTTCCGGCGCCAGGGCAGCATGGTGGAGTCTCGCCGCCGAATGCTGCCTGCGAGCCGGCCACGACTCACCACCTCATCTCCCCCCACCCCTCCACCCCGCCCCTCCACCGGGAGGTGTGGCTTCTCTCACAGCCACGGAGCACCAGCCCTCAATCCTAAACCAACGCGAAGGAATCACAGAAGCTAAGCCTTTCACTTAGGTAAAACAGGCAAAAAGTGCTGGAGTACTGTATACTGTAATATACAACTGTATATTATATGAAGTGTAGAAAGGAACT